>NW_027490469.1:0-204287 GCF_050948175.1 Xylocopa sonorina
ATTGCTACGATAGGTAGACATTTGTAAACGCTATTTCTAGCAAAGAAGTGTCTGCATTTACATTCATTTGAAGTGTAGGCGTGGAATACATAACACTTCGCAAATCATATTATATCTTACCATGAAACATAGAAATGAGATGCGATATCACGTTTTAAGAGTATTAGAACACTATTGCTACGATAGGTAGACATTGTGCAAACGCTATTTCCTAGCAAAGAAGTGTCACATTTACATTCATTTGAAGTGTAGACGAGAATACATAACACTTCGCATATCATATTATACCTTACCCATGAAACGTAGACATGAGATGCGATATCGCCTTTTAAGAATCATAAGAACTCTATCTCTACGATACGTAGACATCTGCAAACGCTATTTCCTAGCATGGAAGTGTCGCACCTACATTCTTTTGAAGTGAATACGAGGTATACATGACATTCGCGATGAATATTATATCTTATCACGAAATATATAAAATGAGATGCGATATCGCGATTTAAGTAGCATTAGAACTCTATTGCTACGATACGTAGAAATCTGCAAACGCTATTTCCTTGCAAGAAAGTGTCGCATTTACATTCATTTGAAGTGTAGACGAGGAATACATGATACTTCGCAAATCATATTATATCTTACCATGAAGCATAGAAATGAGGTGCGATATCGCGTTTTAAGAAGCATCAGAAATCCATTGCTACGATACGTAGACATCTGCAAACGCTATTTCCTTGCAAAATAAGTATCGCATTTACATTCATTTGAAGTGTAGACGAGAATTACATAACACTTCGCAAATCATATTATACCTTACCATGGAACATAGAAATGAGATGCGATATCGCGTTTTAAGAATCATATGAACTCTATTGCTACGATACGTAGACATCTGCAAACGCTATTTCCTTGCAAGGAAGTGTCGCATTTACATTCATTTGAAGTGTAGACGAGGAATACATAACACTCCGCAAATCATATTATATCTTACCATGAAACATAGAAATGGGATGCGATATCGCGTTTTAGGAATCACAAGAACTCTATTGCTACGATACGTAGACATCTGCAAACGCTATTTCCTTGCAAGGAAGTGTCGCATTTACATTCATTTGATGTGTAGACGAGGAATACATAACACTTCGCAAATCATATTATATCTTACCATGAAACATAGAAATGAGATGCGATATCGCGTTTTAAGAAGCATTAGAACACTATTGCTACGATATGTAGACATTTGCAAACGCTATTTCCTAGCAAAGAAGTGTCGCATTTATATTTATTTGAAGTGTAGACGAGGAATACATAACACTTCGCAAATCATATTATATCTTACCATGAAACATAGAAATGAGATGCGATATCACGTTATAAGAAGCATTAGAACTCTATTGCTACGATACGTAGACATCTGCAAACGCTATTTCCTTGCAAGGAAGTGTCGCATTTACATTCATTTGAATCGTAGACGAGGAATACATAACACTTCGCAATGAATATTATATCTTATCATGAAACATAGATATGAGATGCAATATCTCGTTTTAAGAAGCATTTGAACTCTATTGCTTCGATACGTAGACATCTGCAAACGCTATTTCCTTGCAAGAAAGTGTCGCATTTACATTCATTTGATGTGTAGACGAGGAATACATAACACTTCGCAAATCATATTATATCTTACCATGAAACATAGAAATCAGATGCAATATCGCGTTTTAAGAATCATAAGAACTCTATTGCTACGATACGTAGACATCTGCAAACGCTATTTCCTTGCAAGGAAGTGTCGCATTTACATTCATTTGATGTGTAGACGAGGAATACATAACACTTCGCAAATCATATTATATCTTACCATGAAACATAGAAATCAGATGCAATATCGCGTTTTAAGAAGCATTAGAACTCTATTGCTTCGATACGTAGACATCTGCAAACGCTATTTCCTTGCAAGAAAGTGTCGCATTTACATTCATTTGATGTGTAGACGAGGAATACATAACACTTCGCAAATCATATTATATCTTACCATGAAACATAGAAATCAGATGCAATATCGCGTTTTAAGAATCATAAGAACTCTATTGCTACGATACGTAGACATCTGCAAACGCTATTTCCTTGCAAGGAAGTGTCGCATTTACATTCATTTGAAGTGTAGACGAGGAATACATGACACTTCGCAAATCATATTATATCTTACCATGAAACATAGAAATGAGATGCGATATCGCTTTTTAAGAAGCATTAGAAAGCTATTGCTAACGATACGTAGACATCTGCAAACGCTATTTCCTAGCGAGGACGTATCGCATACACATTCATTTGAAGTGTAGACGAGGAATACATAACACTTCGCAAATCATGTTATATCTTACCATGAAACATAGAAATGAGATGCGATATCGCGTTTTAAGAATCATATGAACTCTATTGCTACGATACGTAGACATCTGCAATCGCTATTTCCTAGCAAGGAAGTGTCGCATTTACATTCATTTTGAAGTGTAGGACGAGGAATACATGATACTGTCGCAAATCATATTATATCTTACCATGAAACATAGAAATGAGATGCGATATCGCGTTTTAAGAAGCATTAGAACAATATTGCTACGGTATGTAGACATTTGCAAACGCTATTTCCTAGCAAGGAAGTGTCGCATTTACATTCATTTGAAGTGTAGACGAGGAATACATGATACTTCGCAAATTATATTATATCTTAATATGAAACATAGAAATTAGATGCGATATCGCGTTTTAAGTATCATTAGAAACACTATTGCTACGATACGTAGACATCTGCAAACGCTATTTCGTTGCAAGGAAGTGTCGCATTTACATTCATTTGAAGTGTAGACGAGGAATACATGATACTTCGCAAATCATATTATATCTTACCATGAAACATAGAAATGAGATGCGATATAGCGTTTTAAGAATCATAAGAACTCTTATTGCAACGATACGTAGACATCTGCAACGCTATTTCCTTGCAAAGAAGTGTCGCATTTACATTCATTTGAAGTGTAGACGAGGAATACATAACACGTCGCAAATCATATTATATCTTACCATGAAACATAGAAATGAGATGCGATATCGCGTTTTAAGAATCATAAGAACTCTATTGCTACGATACGTAGACATCTGCAAACGCTATTTCCTTGCAAGGAAGTGTCGCATTTACATTCATTTGAAGTGTAGACGAGAAGTACATAACACTCCGCAAATCATATTATATCTTACCATGAAACATGGAAATGAGATGCGATATAGCGTTTTAAGAATCATATGAACTCTATTGCAACGATACGTAGACATCTGCAAACGCTATTTCCTTGCAAAGAAGTGTCGCATTTACATTCACTTGAGTGTAGACGAGGAAATACATAAACACCGTCGCAAATCATATTATATCTTACCATGAAACATAGTAATGAGATGCGATATCGCGTTTTAAGAATCATAAGAACTCTATTGCTACGATACGTAGACATCAGCAAACGCTATTTCCTTGCAAGGAAGTGTCGCATTTACATTCATTTGAAGTGTAGACGAGGAATACATAACACTCCGCAAATCATATTATATCTTACCATGAAACATAGAAATGAGGATGCGATATAGCGTTTTAAGAATCATAAGAACTCTATTGCAACGATACGTAGACATCTGCAAACGCTATTTCCTAGCGAGGAAGTGTCGCATTCACATTCATTTGAAGTGTAGACGAGGAATACATGATACTTCGCAAATCATATTATAGTCTTACCATGAAACATAGAAATGAGATGGCGATATGCGCGTTTTAAGAAGCATTAGAACAATATTGCTACGATATTTAGACATTTGCAAACGCTATTTCCTAGCAAGGAAGTGTCGCATTTACATTCATTTGAAGTGTAGACGAGGAATACATGATACTTCGCAAATCATATTATATCTTAATATGAAACATAGAAATTAGATGCGATATCGCGTTTTAAGAAGCATTAGAAAGCTATTGCTAACGATACGTAGACATCTGCAAACGCTATTTCCTAGCGAGGGACGTATCGCATTCACATTCATTTGAAGTGTAGACGAGGAATACATAACACTTCGCAAATCATGTTATATCTGTACCATTGGTTACATAGCAATGAGATGCGATATCGCGTTATAAGAATCATATGAACTCTATTGCTACGATACGTAGAACATCTGCAATCGCTATTTCCTAGCAAGGAAGTGTCGCATTACATTCATTTGAAGTGTAGACGAGGAATACATGATACTTCGCAAATCATATTATATCTTACCATGAAACATAGAAATGAGATGCGATATCGCGTTTTATGAAGCATCAGAACACTACTGCTACGATAGGTAGACATTTGCAAACGCTATTTCCAAGCCAAGAAGTGTCGCATTTACATTCATTTGAAGTGTAGGCGAGGAATACATAACACTTCGCAAATCATATTATATCTTACCATGAAACATAGAAATGAGATGCGATATCGCGTTTTAAGAAGCATTAGAAAGCTATTGCTAACGATACGTAGACATCTGCAAACGCTATTTCCTAGCGAGGACGTACAGCATCACATTCATTTGAAGTGTAGACGGGGAATATATAATACTTCGCAAATCATGTTATATCTTACCATGAAACATAGCAATGAGATGCGATATCGCGTTTTAAGAATCATATGAACTCTATTGCTACGATACCTGGACATCTGCAACCGCTATTTCCTAGCAAGGAATTGTCGCATTTACATTCATTTGAAGTGTAGGACGAGGAATACATGATACTTCGCAAATCATATTATATCTTACCATGAAACATAGAAATGAGATGCGATATCACGTTTTAAGAAGCATTAGAACACTGTTGCTACGATAGGGTAGACATTTGCAAACGCTATTTCCTAGCAAAGAAGTGTCGCATTTACATTCATTTGAAGTGTAGACGAGGAATACATAACACTTCGCAAATCATATTATATCTTACCATGAAACATAGAAATGAGATGCGATATGGCGTTTTAAGAATCATAAGAACTCTATTGCTACGATACGTAGACATCTGCAAACGCTATTTCCTTGCAAGGAAGTGTCGCATTTACATTCATTGAATCCGTAGATGAGGAATGCATAACACTTCGCAATGAATATTACTTCTTATCATGAAACATAGATATGAGATGCAATACTCTCGTTTTAAGAAGCATTTGAACTCTACTGCTTCGATACGTAGACATCTGCAAACGCTATTTCCTTGCAAGGAAGTGTCGCATTTACATTCATTTGAAGTGTAGACGAGGAATACATGATACTTCGCAAATCATATTATATCTTACCATGAAACATAGAAATGAGATGCGATATCGCGTTTTAAGAAGCATTAGAACACTATTGCTACGATAGGTAGATATTTGCAAACGCTATTTCCTAGCAAAGAAGTGTCGCATTTACATTCATTTGAAGTGTAGGCGAGGAATACATAACACTTCGCAAATCATATTATATCTTACCATGAAACATAGAAATGAGATGCGATATCGCGTTTTAAGAAGCATTAGAACTCTATTGCTACGATACGTAGACATCTGCAAACGCTATTTCCTAGCGAGGAAGTGTCGCATTCACATTCATTTGACGTGTGGACGAGGAATACATGACACTTCGCAAATCATATTATATCTTACCAAGAAACATAGAAATGAGATGCGATATCGCGTTTTAAGGAGCATCAGAAATCCATTGCTACGATACGTAGACATCTGCAAACGCTATTTCCTTGCAAGGAAGTGTCGCATTTACATTCATTTGAATCGTAGACGGGGAATGCATAACACTTCGCAATGAATATTATATCTTATCATGAAACATAGATATGAGATGCAATATCTCGTTTTAAGAAGCATTTGAACTCTATTGCTTCGATACGTAGATATCTGCAAACGCTCTTTCCTTGCAAGGAATTGTCGCATATACATTCATTTGAAGTGTAGACGAGGAATACATAACAGTTCGCAAATCATATTATATCTTACCATGAAACATAGAAATGAGATGCGACATCGCGTTTTAAGAATCATAAGAACTCTATTGCAACGATACGTAGACATCTGCAAACGCTATTTCCTTGCAAAGAAGTGTCGCATTTACATTCATTTGAAGTGTAGACGAGGAATACATAACACTTCGCAAATCATATTATATCTTACCATGAGACATAGAAATGAGATGCGATATCGCGTTTTAAGAAGCATCAGAAATCCATTGCAACGATACGTAGACATCTGCAAATGCTATTTCCTAGCGAGGAAGTGTCGCATTCACATTCATTTGAAGTGTAGACGAGGAATACATGATACTTCGCAAATCATATTATATCTTACCATGAAACATAGAAATGAGATGCGATATCACGTTTTAAGAAGCATTAGAACACTATTGCTACGATAGGTAGACATTTGCAAACGCTATTTCCTAGCAAAGAAGTGTCGCATTTACATTCATTTGAAGTGTAGACGAGGAATACATAACACTTCGCAAATCATATTATATCTTACCATGAAACATAGAAATGAGATGCGATATGGCGTTTTAAGAATCATAAGAACTCTATTGCTACGATACGTAGACATCTGCAAACGCTATTTCCTTGCAAGGAAGTGTCGCATTTACATTCATTAGAATCGTAGATGAGGAATGCATAACACTTCGCAATGAATATTACTTCCTATCATGAAACATAGATATGAGATGCAATATCTCGTTTTAAGAAGCATTTGAACTCTATTGCTTCGATACGTAGACATCTGCAAACGCTATTTCCTTGCAAGGAAGTGTCGCATTTACATTCATTTGAAGTGTAGACGAGGAATACATGATACTTCGCAAATCATATTATATCTTACCATGAAACATAGAAATGAGATGCGATATCGCGTTTTAAGAAGCATTAGAACACTATTGCTACGATAGGTAGATATTTGCAAACGCTATTTCCTAGCAAAGAAGTGTCGCATTTACATTCATTTGAAGTGTAGGCGAGGAATACATAACACTTCGCAAATCATATTATATCTTACCAAGAAACATAGAAATGAGATGCGATATCGCGTTTTAAGGAGCATCAGAAATCCATTGCTACGATACGTAGACATCTGCAAACGCTATTTCCTTGCAAGGAAGTGTCGCATTTACATTCATTTGAATCGTAGACGAGGAATGCATAACACTTCGCAATGAATATTATATCTTATCATGAAACATAGATATGAGATGCAATATCTCGTTTTAAGAAGCATTTGAACTCTATTGCTTCGACACGTAGATATCTGCAAACGCTATTTCCTTGCAAGGAATTGTCGCATATACATTCATTTGAAGTGTAGACGAGGAATACATAACAGTTCGCAAATCATATTATATCTTGCCATGAAAGATAGAAATGAGATGCGACATCGCGTTCTAAGAAGCATTAGAACACTACTGCTACGATAGGTAGACATTTGCAAACGCTATTTCCTTGCAAGGAAGTGTCGCATTTGCATTCGTTTGAAGTGTAGACGAGGAATACATGATACTTCGCAAATCATATTATATCTTACCATGAAACATAGAAATGAAATGCGATATCGCGTTTTAAGAAGCATTAAAACTCTATTGCTACGATACCTAGACATCTGCAGACGCTATTTCCTAGCAAGGAAGTGTCGCATTTAAATTCATTTGAAGTGTAGACGAGGAATACATGACACTTCGCAAATCATATTATATCTTACCATGATACATAGAAATGAGATGCGATATCGCGTTTTAAGAAGCATTAGAAATCTATTGCTACGATACGTAGACATCTGCAAACGCTATTTCCTAGCGAGAAAGTGTCGCATTCACATTCACTTGAAGTGTAGACGAGGAATACATAACACTTCGCAAATCATATTATATCTTACCATGAAACATAGAAATGAGATGCGATATCGCGTTTTTAGAATCATAAGAACTCTATTGCTACGATACGTAGACATCTGCTAACGCTATTTCCTTGCAAGGAAGTGTCGCATTTACATTCATTTGATGTGTATACGAGGAATACATAACACTTCGCAAATCATATTATATCTTACCATGAAACATAGAAATGAGATGCGATATCGCGTTTTAAGAAGCATTAGAACTCTACTGCTACGATACGTAGAAATCTGCAATCGGTATTTCCTTGCAAGGAAGTGTCGCATTTACTTTCATTTGAGTCGTAGACGTGGAATGCATAACACTTCGCAATGAATATTACATCTTACCATGAAGCATAGAAATGAGATGCGATATCGCGCTTTAAGAAGCATTAGAACACTATTGCTACGATAGGTAGACATTTGCAAACGCTATTTCCTAGCAAAGAAGTGTCGCATTTACATTCATTTGAAGTGTAGACGAGGAATACATAACACTTCGCAAATCATATTATATCTTACCATGAAACATAGAAATGAGATGCGATATCGCGTTTTAAGAATCATAAGAACTCTATTGCTACGATACGTAGACATCTGCAAACGCTATTTCCTTGCAAGGAAGTGTCGCATTTACATTCATTTGAAGTGTAGACGAGGAATACATGATACTTCGCAAATCATATCATATTCTACCATGAAACATAGAAATGAGATGCGATATCGCGTTTTAAGAAGCATTAGAACACTATCGCTACGATAGGTAGACATTTGCAAACGCTATTTCCTAGCAAGGGAGTGTCGCATTTACATTCATTTGAAGTGTAGACGGGGAATACATAACACTTCGCAAATCATATTATATCTTAACATGAAACATAGAAATGAGATGCGATATCGCGTTTTAAGAATCATAAGAACTCTATTGCTATGATACGTAGACATCTGCAAACGCTATTTCCTTGCAAGGAAGAGTCGCATTTACATTCATTTGAAGTGTAGACGAGGAATACATAACACTTCGCAAATCATATTATATCTTACCATGAAACATAGAAATGAAATGCGATATCGCGTTTTAAGAAGCATTAGAACTCTATTGCTACGATACGTAGACATCTGCAAACGCTATTTCCTTGCAAGGAAGTGTCGCATTTAAATTCATTTGAAGTGTAGACGAGGAATACATGACACTTCGCAAATCGTATTATATCTTACCATGATACATAGAAATGAGATGCGATATCGAGTTTTAAGAAGCATTAGAACTCTATTGCTACGATACCTAGACATCTGCAGACGCTATTTCCTAGCAAGGAAGTGTCGCATTTAAATTCATTTGAAGTGTAGACGAGGAATACATAACACTTCGCAAATCATATTATATCTTACCATGATACATAGAAATGAGATGCGATATCGCGTTTTAAGAAGCATTAGAACTCTATTGCTACGATACGTAGACATCTGCAAACGCTAGTTCCTTGCAAGGAAGTGTCGCATTTACATTCATTTGAAGTGTAGAGGAGGAATACATGACACTTCGCAAATCATATTATATCTTATCATGAAACATAGATATGAGATGCAATATCTCGTTTTAAGATGCATTTGAACTCTATTGCTACGATACGTAGACATCTGCAGACGCTATTTCCTTGCAAGGAAGTGTCGCATTTACATTCATTTGAATCGTAGACGAGGAATACATAACACTTCGCAATGAATATTATATCTTATCATGAAACATAGATATGAGATGCAATATCTCGTTTTAAGAAGCATTTGAACTCTATTGCTTCGATACGTAGACATCTGCAAACGCTATTTCCTTGAAAGAAAGTGTCGCACTTACATTCATTTGATGTGTAGACGAGGAATACATAACACTTCGCAAATCATATTGTATCTTACCATGAAACATAGAAATGAGATGCGATATCGCGTTTTAAGAAGCATTAGAACACTATTGCTACGATAGGTAGACATTTGCAAACGCTATTTCCTAGCAAAGAAGTGTCGCATTTACATTCATTTGAATCGTAGACGAGGAATGCATGACACTTCGCAAATCATATTATATCTTACCATGAAACATAGAAATGAGATGCGATATCGCGTTTTAAGATGCATTAGAACTCTATTGCTACGATGCCTAGACATCTGCAGACGCTATTTCCTAGCGAGGAAGTGTCGCATTCACATTCATTTGAAGTGTAGACGAGGAATACATAACAATTCGCAAATCATGTTATATCTTACCATGAAACATAGAAATGAGATGCAATATCGCGTTTTAAGAATCATAAGAACTCTATTGCTACGATACGTAGACATCTGCATACGCTATTTCCTTGCAAGGAAGTGTCGCATTTACATTCATTTGAAGTGTAGACGAGGAATACATGATACTTCGCAAATCATATCATATTCTACCATGAAACATAGAAATGAGATGCGATATCGCGTTTTAAGAAGCATTAGAACACTATCGCTACGATAGGTAGACATTTGCAAACGCTATTTCCTAGCAAGGGAGTGTCGCATTTACATTCATTTGAAGTGTAGACGAGGAATACATAACACTTCGCAAATCATATTATATTTTACCATGAAACATAGAAATGAGATGCGATATCGCGTTTTAAGAATCATAAGAACTCTATTGCTATGATACGTAGACATCTGCAAACGCTATTTCCTTGCAAGGAAGAGTCGCATTTACATTCATTTGAAGTGTAGACGAGGAATACATAACACTTCGCAAATCATATTATATCTTACCATGATACATAGAAATGAGATGCGATATCGCGTTTTAAGAAGCATTAGAACTCTATTGCTACGATACGTAGACATCTGCAAACGCTATTTCCTTGCAAGGAAGTGTCGCATTTACATTCATTTGAAGTGTAGACGAGGAATACATAACACTCGGCAAATCATATTATATCTTATCATGAAACATAGATATGAGATGCAATATCTCGTTTTAAGAAGCATTTGAACTCTATTGCTTCGATACGTAGACATCTGCAAACGCTATTTCCTTGCAAGGAAGTGTCGCATTTACATTCATTTGAAGTGTAGACGAGGAATACATAACACTTCGCAAATCATATTATATCTTACCATGAAAAAGAAATGAGATGCGATATCGCGTTTTAAGAAGCATTAGAACTCTATTGCTACGATACGTAGACATCTGCAAACGCTATTTCCTTGCAAGGAAGTGTCGCATTTACATTCATTTGAATCGTAGACGAGGAATACATAACACTTCGCAATGAATATTATATCTTATCATGAAACATAGATATGAGATGCAATATCTCGTTTTAAGAAGCATTTGAACTCTTTTGCTTCGATACGTAGACATCTGCAAACGCTATTTCCTTGAAAGAAAGTGTCGCACTTACATTCATTTGATGTGTAGACGAGGAATACATAACACTTCGCAAATCATATTATATCTTACCATGAAACATAGAAATGAGATGCGATATCGCGTTTTAAGAAGCATTAGAACACTATTGCTACGATAGGTAGACATTTGCAAACGCTATTTCCTAGGAAAGGAGTGTCGCATTTACATTCATTTAAAGTGTAGTCGAGGAATACATAACACTTCGCAAGTCATATTGTATCTTACCATGAAACATAGAAATGAGATGCGATATCGCGTTTTAAGAAGCATTAGAACACTATTGCTACGATAGGTAGACATTTGCAAACGCTATTTCCTAGCAAAGAAGTGTCGCATTTACATTCATTTGAATCGTAGACGAGGAATGCATGACACTTCGCAAATCATATTATATCTTACCATGAAATATAGAAATGAGATGCGATATCGCGTTTTAAGATGCATTAGAACTCTATTGCTACGATGCCTAGACATCTGCAGACGCTATTTCCTAGCGAGGAAGTGTCGCATTCACATTCATTTGAAGTGTAGACGAGGAATACATAACAATTCGCAAATCATGTTATATCTTACCATGAAACATAGAAATGAGATGCAATATCGCGTTTTAAGAATCATAAGAACTCTATTGCTACGATACGTAGACATCTGCATACGCTATTTCCTTGCAAGGAAGTGTCGCATTTACATTCATTTGAAGTGTAGACGAGGAATACATGATACTTCGCAAATCATATCATATTCTACCATGAAACATAGAAATGAGATGCGATATCGCGTTTTAAGAAGCATTAGAACACTATCGCTACGATAGGTAGACATTTGCAAACGCTATTTCCTAGCAAGGGAGTGTCGCATTTACATTCATTTGAAGTGTAGACGAGGAATACATAACACTTCGCAAATCATATTATATCTTACCATGAAACATAGAAATGAGATGCGATATCGCGTTTTAAGAATCATAAGAACTCTATTGCTATGATACGTAGACATCTGCAAACGCTATTTCCTTGCAAGGAAGGGTCGCATTTACATTCATTCGAAGTGTAGACGAGGAATACATAACACTTCGCAAATCATATTATATCTTACCATGAAACATAGAAATGAAATGGGATATCGCGTTTTAAGAAGCATTAGAACTCTATTGCTACGATACGTAGACATCTGCAAACGCTATTTCCTTGCAAGGAAGTGTCGCATTTAAATTCATTTGAAGTGTAGACGAGGAATACATGACACTTCGCAAATCGTATTATATCTTACCATGATACATAGAAATGAGATGCGATATCGAGTTTTAAGAAGCATTAGAACTCTATTGCTACGATACCTAGACATCTGCAGACGCTATTTACTAGCAAGGAAGTGTCGCATTTAAATTCATTTGAAGTGTAGACGAGGAATACATAACACTTCGCAAATCATATTATATCTTACCATGATACATAGAAATGAGATGCGATATCGCGTTTTAAGAAGCATTAGAACTCTATTGCTACGATACGTAGACATCTGCAAACGCTATTTCCTTGCAAGGAAGTGTCGCATTTACATTCATTTGAAGTGTAGACGAGGAATACATAACACTCGGCAAATCATATTATATCTTATCATGAAACATAGATATGAGATGCAATATCTCGTTTTAAGATGCATTTGAACTCTATTGCTTCGATACGTAGACATCTGCAAACGCTATTTCCTTGCAAGGAAGTGTCGCATTTACATTCATTTGAAGTGTAGACGGGGAATACATAACACTTCGCAAATCATATTATATCTTACCATGAAACAGAAATGAGATGCGATATCGCGTTTTAAGAAGCATTAGAACTCTATTGCTACGATACGTAGACATCTGCAAACGCTATTTCCTTGCAAGGAAGTGTCGCATTTACATTCATTTGAATCGTAGACGAGGAATACATAACACTTCGCAATGAATATTATATCTTATCATGAAACATAGATATGATATGCAATATCTCGTTTTAAGAAGCATTTGAACTCTATTGCTTCGATACGTAGACATCTGCAAACGCTATTTCCTTGAAAGAAAGTGTCGCACTTACATTCATTTGATGTGTAGACGAGGAATACATAACACTTCGCAAATCATATTATGTCTTACCATGAAACATAGAAATGAGATGCGATATCGCGTTTTAAGAAGCATCAGAAATCCATTGCAACGATACGTAGACATCTGCAAACGCTATTTCCTAGCGAGGAAGTGTCGCATTCACATTCATTTGAAGTGTAGACGAGGAATACATGATACTTCGCAAATCATATTATATCTTACCATGAAACATAGAAATGAGATGCGATATCGCGTTTTAAGAAGCATTAGAACACTATTGCTACGATAGGTAGACATTTGCAAACGCTATTTCCTAGGAAAGGAGTGTCGCATTTACATTCATTTAAAGTGTAGTCGAGGAATACATAACACTTCGCAAATCATATTGTATCTTACCATGAAACATAGAAATGAGATGCGATATCGCGTTTTAAGAAGCATTAGAACACTATTGCTACGATAGGTAGACATTTGCAAACGCTATTTCCTAGCAAAGAAGTGTCGCATTTACATTCATTTGAATCGTAGACGAGGAATGCATGACACTTCGCAAATCATATTATATCTTACCATGAAACATAGAAATGAGATGCGATATCGCGTTTTAAGATGCATTAGAACTCTATTGCTACGATGCCTAGACATCTGCAGACGCTATTTCCTAGCGAGGAAGTGTCGCATTCACATTCATTTGAAGTGTAGACGAGGAATACATAACAATTCGCAAATCATGTTATATCTTACCATGAAACATAGAAATGAGATGCAATATCGCGTTTTAAGAATCATAAGAACTCTATTGCTACGATACGTAGACATCTGCATACGCTAATTCCTTGCAAGGAAGTGTCGCATTTACATTCATTTGAAGTGTAGACGAGGAATACATGATACTTCGCAAATCATATCATATTCTACCATGAAACAGAGAAATGAGATGCGATATCGCGTTTTAAGAAGCATTAGAACACTATCGCTACGATAGGTAGACATTTGCAAACGCTATTTCCTAGCAAGGGAGTGTCGCATTTACATTCATTTGAAGTGTAGACGAGGAATACATAACACTTCGCAAATCATATTATATCTTACCATGAAACATAGAAATGAGATGCGATATCGCGTTTTAAGAAACATAAGAACTCTATTGCTATGATACGTAGGCATCTGCAAACGCTATTTCCTAGCGAGGAAGTGTCGCATTCACATTGATTTGAAGTGTAGACGAGGAATACATAACACTTCGCAAATCATATTACATCTTACCATGAGACATAGAAATGAGATGCGATATCGAGTTTTAAGAAGCATTAGAACTCTATTGCTACGATACCTAGACATCTGCAGACGCTATTTCCTAGCAAGGAAGAGTCGCATTTACATTCATTTGAGGTGTAGACGAGGAATACATAACACTTCGCAAATCATATTATATCTTACCATGATACATAGAAATGAGATGCGATATCGCGTTTTAAGAAGCATTAGAACTCTATTGCTACGATACGTAGACATCTGCAAACGCTATTTCCTTGCAAGGAAGTGTCGCATTTACATTCATTTGAAGTGTAGACGAGGAATACATAACACTCGGCAAATCATATTATATCTTATCATGAAACATAGATATGAGATGCAATATCTCGTTTTAAGAAGCATTTGAACTCTATTGCTTCGATACGTAGACATCTGCAAACGCTATTTCCTTGCAAGGAAGTGTCGCATTTACATTCATTTGAAGTGTAGACGAGGAATACATAACACTTCGCAAATCATATTATATCTTACCATGAAACAGAAATGAGATGCGATATCGCGTTTTAAGAAGCATTAGAACTCTATTGCTACGATACGTAGACATCTGCAAACGCTATTTCCTTGCAAGGAAGTGTCGCATTTACATTCATTTGAATCGTAGACGAGGAATACATAACACTTCGCAATGAATATTATATCTTATCATGAAACATAGATATGATATGCAATATCTCGTTTTAAGAAGCATTTGAACTCTATTGCTTCGATACGTAGACATCTGCAAACGCTATTTCCTTGCAAGGAAGTGTCGCGTTTACATTTATTTGAAGTGTAGACGAGGAATACATGACACTTCGCAAATCATATTATATCTTACCATGAAACATAGAAATGGGATGCGATATCGCGTTTTAAGAAGCAATAGAAAGCTATTGCTAACGATACGTAGGCATCTGCAAACGCTATTTCCTAGCGAGGAAGTGTCGCATTCACATTGATTTGAAGTGTAGACGAGGAATACATAACTCTTCGCAAATCATGTTATAACTTACCATGAAACATAGAAATGAGATGCGATATCTCGTTTTAAGAAGCATTGGAACTCTATTGCTACGATACCTAGACATCTGCAAACGCTATTTCCTAGCAAAGAAGTGTCGCATTTACATTCATTTGAAGTGTAGGCGAGGAATACAGGACACTTCGAAAATCATATTATATCTTACCATGAAACATAGAAATGAGATGCGATATCGCGTTTTAAGAAGCATTAGAAAGCTATTGCTACGATAGGTAGACATTTGCAAACGCTATTTCCTAGCAAAGAAGTGTCGCATTTACATTCATTTGAAGTGTAGACGAGGAATACATAACACTTCGCAAATCATATTATATCTTACCATGAAACATAGAAATGAGATGCGATATCGCGTTTTAAGATGCATTAGAACTCTATTGCTACGATACCTAGACATCTGCAGACGCTATTTCCTAGCAAGCAAGTGTCGCATTTACATTCATTTGAAGTGTAGACGAGGAATACATGATACTTCGCAAATCATATTATATCTTACCATGAAACATAGAAATGAGATGCGATATCGCGTTTTAAGAAGCATTAGAACACTATTGCTACGATAGGTAGACATTTGCAAACGCTATTTCCTAGGAAAGAAGTGTCGCATTTACATTCATTTGAAATGTAGTCGAGGAATACATAACACTTCGCAAATCATATTGTATCTTACCATGAATCATAGAAATGAGATGCGATATCGCGCTTTAAGAAGCATTAGAACTCTATTGCTACGATACGTAGATATCTGCAAACGCTATTTCCTTGCAAGGAAGTGTCGCATTTACATTCATTTAAATCGTAGACGAGGAATGCATAACACTTCGCAAATCATATTACATCTTACCATGAAACATAGAAATGTGATGCGATATCGAGCTTTTAGAAGCATTAGAACTCTATTGCTACGTTACGTAGACATCTGCAAACGCTATTTCCTAGCGAGGAAGTGTCGCATTCACATTCATTTGAAGTGAAGACGAGGAATACATAACACTTCGCAAATCATATTATATCTTACCATGAAACATAGAAATGAGATGCAATATCGCCTTTTAAGAATCATAAGAATTCTATTGCTACGATACGTAGACATCTGCAAACGCTATTTCCTTGCATGGAAGTGTCGCATTTACATTCATTTAAATCGTAGACGAGGAATGCATAACACTTCGCAAATCATATTACATCTTACCATGAAACATAGAAATGTGATGCGATATCGAGTTTTTAGAAGCATTAGAACTCTATTGCTACGTTACGTAGACATCTGCAAACGCTATTTCCTAGCGAGGAAGTGTCGCATTCACATTCATTTGAAGTGAAGACGAGGAATACATAACACTTCGCAAATCATATTATATCTTACCATGAAACATAGTAATGAGATGCAATATCGCCTTTTAAGAATCATAAGAACTCTATTGCTACGATACGTAGACATCTGCAAACGCTATTTCCTTGCATGGAAGTGTCACATTTACATTCATTTGAATCGTAGACGAGGAATGCATAACACTTCGCAATGAATATTATATCTTATCAGGAAACATAGATATGAGATGCAATATCTCGTTTTAAGAAGCATTTGAACTCTATTGCTTCGATACGTAGACATCTGCAAACGCTATATCCTTGCAAGGAAGTGTTGCATTTACATTCATTTGTAGTGTAGACGAGGAATACATGATACTTCGCAAATCATATCATATCTTACCATGAAACATAGAAATGAGATGCGATATCGCGTTTTAAGAAGCATCAGAAATCCATTGCAACGATACGTAGACATCTGCAAACGCTATTTCCTAGCGAGGAAGTGTCGCATTCACATTCATTTGAAGTGTAGACGAGGAATACATGATACTTCGCAAATCATATTATATCTTACCATGAAACATAGAAATGAGATGCGATATCGCGTTTTAAGAAGCATTAGAACACTATTGCTACGATAGGTAGACATTTGCAAACGCTATTTCCTAGGAAAGGAGTGTCGCATTTACATTCATTTAAAGTGTAGTCGAGGAATACATAACACTTCGCAAATCATATTGTATCTTACCATGAAACATAGAAATGAGATGCGATATCGCGTTTTAAGAAGCATTAGAACACTATTGCTACGATAGGTAGACATTTGCAAACGCTATTTCCTAGCAAAGAAGTGTCGCATTTACATTCATTTGAATCGTAGACGAGGAATGCATGACACTTCGCAAATCATATTATAAATAACCATGAAACATAGAAATGAGATGCGATATCGCGTTTTAAGATGCATTAGAACTCTATTGCTACGATGCCTAGACATCTGCAGACGCTATTTCCTAGCGAGGAAGTGTCGCATTCACATTCATTTGAAGTGTAGACGAGGAATACATAACAATTCGCAAATCATGTTATATCTTACCATGAAACATAGAAATGAGATGCAATATCGCGTTTTAAGAATCATAAGAACTCTATTGCTACGATACGTAGACATCTGCATACGCTAATTCCTTGCAAGGAAGTGTCGCATTTACATTCATTTGAAGTGTAGACGAGGAATACATGATACTTCGCAAATCATATCATATTCTACCATGAAACAGAGAAATGAGATGCGATATCGCGTTTTAAGAAGCATTAGAACACTATCGCTACGATAGGTAGACATTTGCAAACGCTATTTCCTAGCAAGGGAGTGTCGCATTTACATTCATTTGAAGTGTAGACGAGGAATACATAACACTTCGCAAATCATATTATATCTTACCATGAAACATAGAAATGAGATGCGATATCGCGTTTTAAGAAACATAAGAACTCTGTTGCTATGATACGTAGGCATCTGCAAACGCTATTTCCTAGCGAGGAAGTGTCGCATTCACATTGATTTGAAGTGTAGACGAGGAATACATAACACTTCGCAAATCATATTACATCTTACCATGAGACATAGAAATGAGATGCGATATCGAGTTTTAAGAAGCATTAGAACTCTATTGCTACGATACCTAGACATCTGCAGACGCTATTTCCTAGCAAGGAAGAGTCGCATTTACATTCATTTGAAGTGTAGACGAGGAATACATAACACTTCGCAAATCATATTATATCTTACCATGATACATAGAAATGAGATGCGATATCGCGTTTTAAGAAGCATTAGAACTCTATTGCTACGATACGTAGACATCTGCAAACGCTATTTCCTTGCAAGGAAGTGTCGCATTTACATTCATTTGAAGTGTAGACGAGGAATACATAACACTCGGCAAATCATATTATATCTTATCATGAAACATAGATATGAGATGCAATATCTCGTTTTAAGAAGCATTTGAACTCTATTGCTTCGATACGTAGACATCTGCAAACGCTATTTCCTAGCAAAGAAGTGTCGCATTTACATTCATTTGAAGTGTAGACGAGGAATACATAACACTTCGCAAATCATATTATATCTTACCATGAAACATAGAAATGAGATGCGATATCGCGTTTTAAGATGCATTAGAACTCTATTGCTACGATACCTAGACATCTGCAGACGCTATTTCCTAGCAAGGAAGTGTCGCATTTACATTCATTTGAAGTGTAGACGAGGAATACATGATACTTCGCAAATCATATTATATCTTACCATGACACATAGAAATGAGATGCGATATCGCGTTTTAAGGAGCACTAGAACACTATTGCTACGATAGGTAGACATCTGCAAACGCTATTTCCTAGCGAGGAAGTGTCGCATTCACATTCATTTGAAGTGTAGACGAGGAATACATAGCAATTCGCAAATCATGTTATATCTTACCATGAAACATAGAAATGAGATGCAATATCGCGTTTTAAGAATCATAAGAACTCTATTGCTACGATACGTAGACATCTGCAAACGCTATTTCCTTGCAAGGAAGTGTCG
Organism: Xylocopa sonorina; assembly: GCF_050948175.1. Lineage (NCBI taxonomy): Eukaryota > Metazoa > Arthropoda > Insecta > Hymenoptera > Apidae > Xylocopa > Xylocopa sonorina. Next base: position 19,732 of record NW_027490469.1, read on the forward strand.
CATTTACATTCATTTGAATCGTAGACGAGGAATGCATAACACTTCGCAATGAATATTATATCTTATCATGAAACATAGATATGAGATGCAATATCTCGTTTTAAGAAGCATTTGAACTCTATTGCTTCGATACGTAGACATCTGCAAACGATATTTCCTTGCAAGGAAGTGTCTCATTTACACTCATTTGAAGTGTAGACGAGGAACAAATGACACTTCGCAAATCATATTATATCTTACCTTGAAACATAGAAATGAGATGCGATATCGCGCTTTAAGAAGCATTAGAAAGCTATTGCTACGATACGTAGACATCTGCAAACGCTATTTCCTTGCAAGGAAGTGTCGCATTTACATTCATTTGAAGTGTAGACGAGGAATACGTGACACTTAGCAAATCATATTATATCTTACCATGAAACATAGAAATGAGATGCGATATCGCGTTTTAAGAAGCATTAGAAAGCTATTGCTAACGATACGTAGACATCTGCAAACGCTATTTCCTAGCAGAGAAGTGTCGCATTTACATTTATTTAAAGTGTAGACGAGGAATACATAACTCTTCGCAAATCATATTATATCTTACCATGAAACATAGAAATGAGATGCGATATCGCGCTTTAAGAAGCATTAGAACTCTATTGCTACGATACGTAGATATCTGCAAACGCTATTTCCTTGCAAGGAAGTGTCGCATTTACATTCATTTAAATCGTAGACGAGGAATGCATAACACTTCGCAAATCATATTACATCTTACCATGAAACATAGAAATGTGATGCGATATCGAGTTTTTAGAAGCATTAGAACTCTATTGCTTCGATACGTAGACATCTGCAAACGCTATTTCCTTGCAAGGAAGTGTCGCATTTAGATTCATTTGAAGTGTAGACGAGGAATACAGGACACTTCGAAAATCATATTATATCTTACCATGAAACATAGAAATGAGATGCGATATCGCGTTTTAAGAAGCATTAGAAAGCTATTGCTACGATAGGTAGACATTTGCAAACGCTATTTCCTAGCAAAGAAGTGTCGCATTTACATTCATTTGAAGTGTAGACGAGGAATACATAACACTTCGCAAATCATATTATATCTTACCATGAAACATAGAAAAGAGATGCGATATCGCGTTTTAAGTATCATATGAACTCTATTGCTTCGATACGTAGACATCTGCAAACGCTATTTCCTTGCAAGGAAGAGTCGCATTTACATTCATTTGAAGTGTAGACGTGGAATACAGGACACTTCGAAAATCATATTATATCTTACCATGAAACATAGAAATGAGATGCGATATCGCGTTTTAAGAAGCATTAGAAAGCTATTGCTACGATAGGTAGACATTTGCAAACGCTATTTCCTAGGAAAGAAGTGTCGCATTTACATTCATTTGAAGTGTAGTCGAGGAATACATAACACTTCGCAAATCATATTATATCTTACCATGAAACATAGAAATGAGATGCGATATCGCGCTTTAAGAAGCATTAGAACTCTATTGCTACGTTACGTAGACATCTGCAAACGCTATTTCCTAGCGAGGAAGTGTCGCATTTACATTCATTTGAATCGTAGACGAGGAATGCATAACACTTCGCAATGAATATTATATCTTACCATGAAACATAGAAATAAGGTGCAATATCGCGTTTTAAGAAGCATTAGAAAGCTATTGCTACGATACGTAGACATCTGCATACGCTATGTCCTAGCGAGGAACTATCGCATTTACATTCATTTGAAGTGTAGACGTGGAATAAATAACACTTCGCAAATCATGTTATATCTTACCATGAAACATAGAAATGATATGCAATATCGCGTTTTAAGAATCATACGAACTCTATTGCTACGATACGTAGACATCTGCAATCGCTATTTCCTAGCAAGGAAGTGTCGCATTAACAATCATTTGAAGTGTAGACGAGGAATACATGATACTTCGCAAATCATATTATATCTTACCTTGAAACATAGAAATGAGATGCGATATCGCGCTTTAAGAAGCATTTGAACTCTATTGCTTCGATACGTAGACATCTGCAAACGCTATTTCCTTGCAAGGAAGAGTCGCATTTACATTCATTTGAAGTGTAGACAAGGAATACAGGACACTTCGAAAATCATATTATATCTTACCATTAAACATAGAAATGATATGCGATATCGCGTTTTAAGAAGCATTAGAAAGCTATTGCTACGATAGGTAGACATTTGCAAACGCTATTTCCTAGCAAAGAAGTGTCGCATTTACATTCATTTGAAGTGTAGACGAGGAATACATAACACTTCGCAAATCATATTATATCTTACCATGAAACATAGAAATGAGATGCGATATCGCGTTTTAAGGAGCATTAGAAAGCTATTGCTAACGATACGTAGACATCTGCAAACGCTATTTCCTAGCGAGGAAGTATCGCATTCACATTCATTTGAAGTGTAGACGAGGAATACATAAGACTTCGCAAATCGTGTTATATCTTACCATAAAACATAGAAATGAGATGCGATATCGCGTTTTAAGAAGCACTAGAAAGCTAGTGCTACGATACGTAGACATCTGCAAACGCTATTTCCTAGCGAGGAAGTATCTCATTCACATTCATTTGAAGTGTAGACGAGGAATACATAACACTTCGCATATCATATTATACCTTACCATGAAACATAGAAATGAGATACGATATCGCCTTTTAAGAATCATAAAAACTCTATCGCTACGATACGTAGACATCTGCAAACGCTATTTCCTTGCAAGGAAGTGTCGCATTTACATTCATTTGAATCGTAGACGACGAATGCATAACACTTCGCAATGAATATTATATCTTATCATGAAACATAGATATGAGATGCAATATCTCGTTTTAAGAAGCATTTGAACTCTATTGCTTCGATACGTAGACATCTGCAAACGCTATTTCCTTGCAAGGAAGTGTCGCATTTACATTCATTTGAAGTGTAGACGAGGAATACATGATACTTCGCAAATCATATCATATCTTACCATGAAACATAGAAATGAGATGCGATATCGCGTTTTAAGAAGCATTAGAACACTATTGTTACGATACGTAGATATTTGCAAACGCTATTTCCTAGCAAAGAAGTGTCGCATTTACATTCATTTGAAGTGTAGACGAGGAATACATAACACTTCACAAATCATATTATATCATACCATGAAACATAGATATGAGATGCGGTATCGCGTTTTAAGAAGCATTAGAACTCTATTGCTACGATACCTAGACATCTGCAGACGCTATTTCCTAGCAAGGAAGTGTCGCATTTACATTCATTTGAAGTGTAGACGAGGAATACATGATACTTCGCAAATCATATTATATCTTACCATGAGACATAGAAATGAGATGCGATATCGCGTTTTAAGAAGTATTAGAACACTATTGCTACGATAGGTAGACATTTGCAAACGCTATTTCCTAGCGAGGAAGTGTCGCATTTACATTCATTTGAATCGTAGACGAGGAATGCATAACACTTCGCAATGAATATTATATCTTACCATGAAACATAGAAATAAGGTGCGATATCGCGTTTTAAGAAGCATTAGAAAGCTATTGCTACGATACGTAGACATCTGCATACGCTATTTCCTAGCGAGGAACTATCGCATTTACATTCATTTGAAGTGTAGACGTGGAATAAATAACACTTCGCAAATCATGTTATATCTTACCATGAAACATAGAAATGAGATGCAATATCGCGTTTTAAGAATCATATGAACTCTATTGCTACGATACGTAGACATCTGCAACCGCTATTTCCTAGCAAGGAAGTGTCGCATTAACATTCATTTGAAGTGTAGACGAGGAGTACATGATACTTCGCAAATCATATTATATCTTACCATGAAACATAGAAATGATATGCGATATCGCGTTTTAAGTATCATATGAACTCTATTGCTACGATACGTAGACATCTGCAATCGCTATTTCCTAGCAAGGAAGTGTCGCATTTACATTCATTTGAAGTGTAGACGAGGAATGCATAACACTTCGCAATGAATATTATATCTTATCATGAAACATAGAAATGATATGCGATATCGCGTTTTAAGAAGCATTAGAACACTGTTGCTACGATTCGTAGACATCTGCAAACGCTATTTCCTTGCAAGGAAGTGTCGCATTTACATTCATTTGAAGTGTAGACGAGGAATACGTGACACTTCGCAAATCATATTATATCTTACCATGAAACATAGAAATGAGATGCGATATCGCGTTTTAAGAAGCATTAGAAAGCTATTGCTAACGATACGTAGACATCTGCAAACGCTATTTCCTAGCGAGGAAGTATCGCATTCACATTCATTTGAAGTGTAGACGAGGAATACATAAGACTTCGCAAATCGTGTTATATCTTACCATAAAACATAGAAATGAGATGCGATATCGCGTTTTAAGAAGCACTAGAAAGCTATTGCTACGATACGTAGACATCTGCAAACGCTATTTCCTAGCGAGGAAGTATCGCATTCACATTCATTTGAAGTGTAGACGAGGAATACATAACACTTCGCAAATCATGTTATATCTTACCATGAAACATAGAAATGAGATGCGATATCGCGTTTTAAGAAGCATTAGAAAGCTATTGCTAACGATACGTAGACATCTGCAAACGCTATTTCCTAGCGAGGAAGTATCCCATTCACATTCATTTGAAGTGTAGACGAGGAATACATAACACTTCGCAAATCATGTTATATCTTACCATAAAACATAGAAATGAGATGCGATATCGCGTTTTAAGAAGCACTAGAAAGCTATTGCTACGATACGTAGACATCTGCAAACGCTATTTCCTAGCGAGGAAGTATCGCATTCACATTCATTTGAAGTGTAGACGAGGAATACATAACACTTCGCAAATCATGTTATATCTTACCATGAAACATAGAAATGAGATGCGATATCGCGTTTTAAGAAGCATTAGAACTCCATTGCTACGATACGTAGACATCTGCAAACGCTATTTCCTAGCGAGGAAGTGTCGCATTCACATTCATTTGAAGTGTAGACGAGGAATACATAACACTTCGCAAATCATATTATATCTTACCATGAAACATAGAAATGGGATGCCATATCGCGTTTTTAGAATCATAAGAACTCTATTGCTACGATACGTAGACATCTGCAAACGCTATTTCCTTGCAAGGAAGTGTCGCATTTACATTCATTTGAATCGTAGACGAGGAATGCATAACACTTCGCAATGAATATTATATCTTATCATGAAACATAGATATGAGATGCAATATCTCGTTTTAAGAAGCATTAGAACTCTATTGCTACGATACCTAGACATCTGCAGACGCTATTTCCTAGCAAGGAAGTGTCGCATTTACATTCATTTGAAGTGTAGACGAGGAATACATGATACTTCGCAAATCATATTATATCTTACCATGAAACATAGAAATGAGATGCGATATCGCGTTTTAAGAAGCATTAGAACTCTATTGCTACGATACGTAGACATTTGCAAACGCTATTTCCTGGCAAGGAAGTGTCGCATTTATATTCATTTGAAGTGTAGACGAGGAATACATTGTACATCGCAAATCATATCATATCTTACCATGAAACATAGAAATGAGATGCGATATCGCGTTTTAAGAAGCATTAGAACACTATTGTTACGATACGTAGATATTTGCAAACGCTATTTCCTAGCGAGGAAGTATCGCATTCACATTCATTTGAAGTGTAGACGAGGAATACATAACACTTCGCAAATCATGTTATATCTTACCATGAAACATAGAAATGAGATGCAATATCGCGTTTTAAGAATCATAAGAACTCTATTGCTACGATACGTAGAAATCTGCAAACGCTATTTCCTTGCAAATAAGTGTCCCATTTTCATTCATTTGAAGTGTAGGCGAGGAATACATAACACTTCGCAAATCATATTATATCTTACCATGAAACATAGAAATGAGATGCGATATCGCGTTTTAAGAAGCATTAGAACTCCATTGCTACGATACGTAGACATCTGCAAACGCTATTTCCTAGCGAGGAAGTGTCGCATTCACATTCATTTGAAGTGTAGACGAGGAATACATAACACTTCGCAAATCATATTATATCTTACCATGAAACATAGAAATGGGATGCCATATCGCGTTTTTAGAATCATAAGAACTCTATTGCTACGATACGTAGACATCTGCAAACGCTATTTCCTTGCAAGGAAGTGTCGCATTTACATTCATTTGAATCGTAGACGAGGAATGCATAACACTTCGCAATGAATATTATATCTTATCATGAAACATAGATATGAGATGCAATATCTCGTTTTAAGAAGCATTAGAACTCTATTGCTACGATACCTAGACATCTGCAGACGCTATTTCCTAGCAAGGAAGTGTCGCATTTACATTCATTTGAAGTGTAGACGAGGAATACATGATACTTCGCAAATCATATTATATCTTACCGTGAAACATAGAAATGAGATGCGATATCGCGTTTTAAGAAGCATTAGAACTCTATTGCTACGATACGTAGACATTTGCAAACGCTATTTCCTAGCAAAGAAGTGTCGCATTTACATTCATTTGAAGTGTAGGCGAGGAATACATAACACTTCGCAAATCATATTATATCTTACCATGAAACATAGAAATGGGATGCCGTATCGCGTTTTTAGAATCATAAGAACTCTATTGCTACGATACGTAGACATCTGCAAACGCTATTTCCTTGCAAGGAAGTGTCGCATTTACATTCATTTGAATCGTAGACGAGGAATGCATAACACTTCGCAATGAATATTATATCTTATCATGAAACATAGATATGAGATGCAATATCTCGTTTTAAGAAGCATTTGAACTCTATTGCTTCGATACGTAGACATCTGCAAACGCTATTTCCTTGCAAGGAAGTGTCGTATTTACATTCATTTGAAGTGTAGACGAGGAATACATGATACTTCGCAAATCATATTATATCTTACCATGAAACATAGAAATGAAATGCGATACCGCATTTTAAGAGGCACTTGAACTCTATTGCTTCGATACGTAGACATCTGCAAACGCTATTTCCTTGCAAGGAAGTGTCTCATTTACATTCATTTGAAGTGTAGACGAGGAATACATGACACTTCGCAAATCATATTATATCTTACCTTGAAACATAGAAATGAGATGCGATATCGCATTTTAAAAAGCATTAGAAAGCTATTGCTACGATACGTAGACATCTGCAAACGCTATTTCCTAGCGAGGAAGTATCGCATTCACATTCATTTGAAGTGTAGACGAGGAATACAAAACACTTCGCAAATCATGTTATATCTTACCATGAAACATAGAAATGAGATGCGATATCGCGGTTTAAGAATCATATGAACTCTATTGCTACGATACGTAGACATTTGCAAACGCTATTTCCTAGCAAAGAAGTGTCGCATTTACATTCATTTGAAGTGTAGGCGAGGAATACATAACACTTCGCAAATCATATTATATCTTACCATGAAACATAGAAATGAGATGCGATATCGCGTTTTAAGAAGCATTAGAACTCTATTGCTACGATACGTAGACATCTGCAGACGCTATTTCCTAGCAAGGAAGTGTCGCATTTACATTCATTTGAAGTGTAGACGAGGAATACATGATACTTCGCAAATCATATTATATCTTACCATGAAACATAGAAATGAGATGCGATATCGCGTTTTAAGAAGAATTAGAACACTATTGCTACGATAGGTAGACATTTGCAAACGCTATTTCCTAGCGAGGAAGTGTCGCATTTACATTCATTTGAATCGTAGACGAGGAATGCATAACACTTTGCAATGAATATTATATCTTATCAGGAAACATAGATATGATATGCAATATCTCGTATTAAGAAGCATTTGAACTCTATTGCTTCGATACGTAGACATCTGCAAACGCTATTTCCTAGCAAGGAAGTGTCGCATTTACATTCTTTTGAAGTGTAGGCGAGGAATACATAACACTTCGCAATGAATATTACATCTTATCATGAAACATAGAATTGAGATGCGATATCTTGTTTTTAGAAGCATTAGAACACTATTGCTACGATAGGTAGACATTTGCAAACGCTATTTCCTAGCGAGGAAGTGTCGCATTTACATTCATATGAATCGTACACGAGGAATGCATAACACTTCGCAATGAATATTATATCTTACCATGAAACATAGAAATGAGATGCGATATCGCGTTTTAAGAAGCATTAGAAAGCTATTGCTACGATACGTAGACATCTGCAAACGCTATTTCCTAGCGAGGAAGTATCGCATTCACATTCATTTGAAGTGTAGACGAGGAATACATAACACTTCGCAAATCATGTTATATCTTACCATGAAACATAGAAATGAGATGCAATATCGCGTTTTAAGAATCATAAGAACTCTATTGCTACGATACGTAGAAATCTGCAAACGCTATTTCCTTGCAAATAAGTGTCCCATTTTCATTCATTTGAAGTGTAGGCGAGGAATACATAACACTTCGCAAATCATATTATATCTTACCATGAAACATAGAAATGAGATGCGATATCGCGTTTTAAGAAGCATTAGAACTCCATTGCTACGATACGTAGACATCTGCAAACGCTATTTCCTAGCGAGGAAGTGTCGCATTCACATTCATTTGAAGTGTAGACGAGGAATACATAACACTTCGCAAATCATATTATATCTTACCATGAAACATAGAAATGGGATGCCATATCGCGTTTTTAGAATCATAAGAACTCTATTGCTACGATACGTAGACATCTGCAAACGCTATTTCCTTGCAAGGAAGTGTCGCATTTACATTCATTTGAATCGTAGACGAGGAATGCATAACACTTCGCAATGAATATTATATCTTATCATGAAACATAGATATGAGATGCAATATCTCGTTTTAAGAAGCATTAGAACTCTATTGCTACGATACCTAGACATCTGCAGACGCTATTTCCTAGCAAGGAAGTGTCGCATTTACATTCATTTGAAGTGTAGACGAGGAATACATGATACTTCGCAAATCATATTATATCTTACCATGAAACATAGAAATGAGATGCGATATCGCGTTTTAAGAAGCATTAGAACTCTATTGCTACGATACGTAGACATTTGCAAACGCTATTTCCTGGCAAGGAAGTGTCGCATTTATATTCATTTGAAGTGTAGACGAGGAATACATTGTACATCGCAAATCATATCATATCTTACCATGAAACATAGAAATGAGATGCGATATCGCGTTTTAAGAAGCATTAGAACACTATTGTTACGATACGTAGATATTTGCAAACGCTATTTCCTAGCAAAGAAGTGTCGCATTTACATTCATTTGAAGTGTAGACGAGGAATACATAACACTTCGCAAATCATATTATATCATACCATGAAACATAGAAATGACATGCGATATCGTGTTTTAAGAAGCATTAGAACTCTATTGCTACGATACCTAGACATCTGCAGACGCTATTTCCTAGCAAGGAAGTGTCGCATTTACATTCATTTGAAGTGTAGACGAGGAATACATGATACTTAGCAAATCATATTATATCTTACCGTGAAACATAGAAATGAGATGCGATATCGCGTTTTAAGAAGCATTAGAACTCTATTGCTACGATACGTAGACATTTGCAAACGCTATTTCCTAGCAAAGAAGTGTCGCATTTACATTCATTTGAAGTGTAGGCGAGGAATACATAACACTTCGCAAATCATATTATATCTTACCATGAAACATAGAAATGGGATGCCGTATCGCGTTTTTAGAATCATAAGAACTCTATTGCTACGATACGTAGACATCTGCAAACGCTATTTCCTTGCAAGGAAGTGTCGCATTTACATTCATTTGAATCGTAGACGAGGAATGCATAACACTTCGCAATGAATATTATATCTTATCATGAAACATAGATATGAGATGCGATATCGCGTTTTAAGATGCATTAGAACTCTATTGCTACGATACGTAGACATCTGCAAACGCAATTTCCTAGCGAGGAAGTGTCGCATTCACATTCATTTGAAGTGTAGACGAGGAATACATAACACTTCGCAAATCATATTATATCTTACCATGAAACATAGAAATCGGATGCCATATCGCGTTTTTAGAATCATAAGAACTCTATTGCTACGATACGTAGACATCTGCAAACGCTATTTCCTTGCAAGGAAGTGTCGCATTTACATTCATTTGAATCGTAGACGAGGAATGCATAACACTTCGCAATGAATATTATATCTTATCATGAAACATAGATATGAGATGCAATATCTCGTTTTAAGAAGCATTTGAACTCTATTGCTTCGATACGTAGACATCTGCAAACGCTATTTCCTTGCAAGGAAGTGTCGTATTTACATTCATTTGAAGTGTAGACGAGGAATACATGATACTTCGCAAATCATATTATATCTTACCATGAAACATAGAAATGAAATGCGATACCGCGTTTTAAGAAGCACTTGAACTCTATTGCTTCGATACGTAGACATCTGCAAACGCTATTTCCTTGCAAGGAAGTGTCTCATTTACATTCATTTGAAGTGTAGACGAGGAATACATGACACTTCGCAAATCATATTATATCTTACCTTGAAACATAGAAATGAGATGCGATATCGCATTTTAAAAAGCATTAGAAAGCTATTGCTACGATACGTAGACATCTGCAAACGCTATTTCCTAGCGAGGAAGTATAGCATTCACATTCATTTGAAGTGTAGACGAGGAATACAAAACACTTCGCAAATCATGTTATATCTTACCATGAAACATAGAAATGAGATGCGATATCGCGGTTTAAGAATCATATGAACTCTATTGCTACGATACGTAGACATTTGCAAACGCTATTTCCTAGCAAAGAAGTGTCGCATTTACATTCATTTGAAGTGTAGGCGAGGATTACATAACACTTCGCAAATCATATTATATCTTACCATGAAACATAGAAATGAGATGCGATATCGCGTTTTAAGAAGCATTAGAACTCTATTGCTACGATACGTAGACATCTGCAGACGCTATTTCCTAGCAAGGAAGTGTCGCATTTACATTCATTTGAAGTGTAGACGAGGAATACATGATACTTCGCAAATCATATTATATCTTACCATGAAACATAGAAATGAGATGCGATATCGCGTTTTAAGAAGCATTAGAACACTATTGCTACGATAGGTAGACATTTGCAAACGCTATTTCCTAGCGAGGAAGTGTCGCATTTACATTCATTTGAATCGTAGACGAGGAATGCATAACACTTCGCAATGAATATTATATCTTATCAGGAAACATAGATATGATATGCAATATCTCGTATTAAGAAGCATTTGAACTCTATTGCTTCGATACGTAGACATCTGCAAACGCTATTTCCTAGCGAGGAAGTGTCGCATTTACATTCATATGAATCGTAGACGAGGAATGCATAACACTTCGCAATGAATATTATATCTTACCATGAAACATAGAAATGAGATGCGATATCGCGTTTTAAGAAGCATTAGAAAGCTATTGCTACGATACGGAGACATCTGCAAACGCTATTTCCTAGCGAGGAAGTATCGCATTTACATTCATTTGAAGTGTAGACGAGGAATACATAACACTTCGCAAATCATGTTATATCTTACCATGAAACATAGAAATGAGATGCAATATCGCGTTTTAAGAATCATATGAACTCTATTGCTACGATACGTAGACATCTGCAATCGCTATTTCCTAGCAAGGAAGTGTCGCATTAACATTCATTTGAAGTGTAGACGAGGAATACATGATACTTCGCAAATCATATTATATCTTACCATGAAACATAGAAATGATATGCGATATCGCGTTTTAAGAATCATATGAACTCTATTGCTACGATACGTAGACATCTGCAATCGCTATTTCCTAGCAAGGAAGTGTCGCATTTACGTTCATTTGAAGTGTAGACGAGGAATGCATAACACATCGCAATGAATATTATATCTCATCATGAAACATAGAAATGAGATGCGATATCGCGTTTTAAGAAGCATTAGAACAATGTTGCTACGATATGTAGACATTTGCAAACGCTATTTCCTAGCAAAGAAGTGTCGCATTTACATTCATTTGAAGTGTAGACGAGGAATACGTAACACTTCGCAAATCATATTATATCTTACCATGAAACATAGAAATGAGATGCGATATCGCGTTTTAAGAAGCATTAGAACTCTATTGCTGCGATACGTAGACATCTGCAAACGCTGTTTCCTAGCGAGGAAGTGTCGCATTCACATTCACTTGAAGTGTCGACGAGGAATACATAACACTTCGCAAATCATGTTATATCTTACCATGAAACATAGAAATGAGATGCAATATCGCGTTTTAAGAATCATAAGAACTCTATTGCTACGATACGTGGACTTCTGCAATCGCTATTTCCTTGCAAGGAAGTGTCGCATTTACATTCATTTGAATCGTAGACGAGGAATGCATAACACTTCGCAATGAATATTATATCTTATCAGGAAACATAGATATGATATGCAATATCTCGTTTTAAGAAGCATTTGAACTCTATTGCTTCGATACGTAGACATCTGCAAACGCTATTTCCTAGCAACGAAGTGTCGCATTTACATTCATTTGAAGTGTAGACGAGGAATACATGATACTTCGCAAATCATATTATATCTTACCATGAAATTTAGAAATGAGATGCGATATCGCGTTTTAAGAAGCATTTGAACTCTATTGCTTCGATACGTAGACATCAGCAAACGCTATTTCCTAGCAAGGAAGTGTGGCATTTACATTCATTTGAAGTGTAGACGAGGAATACATGACACTTCGCAAATCATATTATATCTTACCATGAAACATAGAAATGAGATGCGGTAGACGAGGAATGCATAACACTTCGCAATGAATATTATATCTTATCATGAAACATAGATATGAGATGCAATATCTCGTTTTAAGAAGCATTTGAACTCTATTGCTTCGATACGTAGACATCTGCAAACGCTATTTCTTTGCATGGAAGTGTCGCATTTGCATTCATTTGAAGTGTAGACGAGGAATACATGATACTTCGCAAATCATATTATATCTTACCATGAAACTTAGAATTGAGATGCGATATCGCGTTTTAAGAAGCATTTGAACTCTATTGCTACGATACGTAGACATTTGCAAACGCTATTTCGTTGCAAGGAAATGTCACATTTACATTCATTTGAAGTGTAGACGAGGAATGCATAACACTTCGCAATGAATATTATATCGTATCATGAAACATAGATATGAGATGCAATATTTCGTTCTAAGAAGCATTTGAACTGTATTGCTTCGATACGTAGACATCTGCAAACGCTATTTCCTTGCAAGGAAGTGTCGCATTTACATTCATTTGAAGTGTAGACGAGGAATACATGATACTTCGCAAATCATATTATATCTTACCACGAAACATAGAAATGAGATGCGATATCGCGTTTTAAGAAGCATTAGAACACTGTTCCTACGATATGTAGACATTTGCAAACGCTATTTCCTAGCAAAGAAGTGTCGCATTTACATTCATTTGAAGTGTAGACGAGGAATACATAACACTTCGCAAATCATGTTATATCTTACCTTGAAACATAGAAATGAGATGCGATATCGCGTTTTAAGAAGCATTAGAAAGCTATTGCTACGATACGTAGACATCTGCAAACGCTATTTCCTTGCTAGGAAGTGTCACATTTACATTCATTTGAAGTGTAGACGAGGAATACATAACACTTCGCATATCATATTATACCTTACCATGAAACACAGAAATGAGATGCGATATCGCCTTTTAAGAATCATAAAAACACTATCGCTACGATACGTAGACATCTGCAAACGCTATTTCCTAGCAAGCAAGTGTCGCATTTACATTCATTTGAAGTGTAGACGAGGAATACATGACACTTCGCAAATTATATTATATCTTACCATGAAACATAGAAATGAGATGCGGTTTCGCGTTTTAAGAAGCATTAGAACTCTATTGCTACGATACGTAGACATCTGCTAACGTTATTTCCTAGCGAGGAAGTGTCGCATTCACATTCATTTCAAGTGTAGACGCGGAATACATAACACTTCGCAAATCATATTATATCTTACCATGAAACATAGAAATGAGATGCAATATCGCGTTTTAAGAATCACATGAACTCTATTGCTACGATACGTAGACATCTGCAATCGCTATTTCCTAGCAAGGAAGTGTCGCATTTACATTCATTTGAAGTGTAGACGAGGAATACATGATACTTCGCAAATCATATTATATCTTACCATGAAACATAGAAATGAGATGCGATATCGCGTTTTAAGAAGCATTAGAACTCTATTGCTACGATACGTAGACATCTGCAAACGCTATTTCCTAGCGAGGAAGTGTCGGATTCACATTCATTTGAAGTGTAGACGAGGAATACATAACACTTCGCAAATCATATTATATCTTACCATGAAACATAGAAATGAGATGCAATATCGCGTTTTAAGAATCATAAGAACTCTATTGCTACGACACGTAGACATCTGCAAATGCTATTTCCTTGCAAGGAAGTGTCTCATTTACATTCACTTGAATCGTAGACGAGGAATGCATAACACTTCGCAATGAATATTATATCTTATCATGAAACATAGATATGAGATGCAATATCTCGTTTTAAGAAGCATTTGAACTCTATTGCTTCGATACGTAGATATCTGCAAACGCTATTTCTTTGCAAGGAAGTGTCGCATTTGCATTCATTTGAAGTGTAGACGAGGAATACATGATACTTCGCAAATCATATTATATCTTACCATGAAACTTAGAATTGAGATGCGATATCGCGTTTTAAGAAGCATTTGAACTCTATTGCTTCGATACGTAGACATCTGCAAACGCTATTTCCTTGCAAGGAAGTGTCGCATTTACATTCATTTGAAGTGTAGACGAGGAATACATGACACTTCGCAAATCATATTATATCTTACCATGAAACATAGAAATGAGATGCGATATCGCGTTTTAAGGATCATAAGAACTCTGTTGCTACGATACGTAGACATCTGCAAACGCTATTTCGTTGCAAGGAAGTGTCGCATTTACATTCATTTGAAGTGTAGACGAGGAATACATGATACTTCGCAAATCATATTATATCTTACCATGAAACATAGAAATGAGATGCGATATCGCGTTTTAAGAAGCATTAGAACTCTATTGCTACGATACGTAGACATCTGCAAACGCTATTTCCTAGCGAGGAAGTGTCGCATTCACATTCATTTGAAGTGTAGACGAGGAATACATAACACTTCGCAAATCATATTATATCTTACCATGAAACATAGAAATGAGATGCGATATCGCGTTTTAAGGATCATAAGAACTCTATTGCTACGATACGTAGACATCTGCAAACGCTATTTCGTTGCAAGGAAATGTCACATTTACATTCATTTGAAGTGTAGACGAGGAATACATAACACTTCGCATATCATATTATACCTTACCATGAAACATAGGAATGAGATGCGATATCGCCTTTTAAGAATCATAAAAACACTATCGCTACGATACGTAGACATCTGCAAACGCTATTTCCTTGCAAGGAAGTGTCGCATCTACATTCATTTGAAGTGTAGACGAGGAATACATGATACTTCGCAAATCATATTATATCTTACCATGAAACATAGAAATGTGATGCGATATCGCATTTTAAGAAGCATTTGAACTCTATTGCTACGATACGTAGACATTTGCAAACGCTATTTCCTAGCAAAGAAGTGACGCATTTACATTCATTTGAAGTGAAGGCGAGGAATACATAACACTTCGCAAATCATATTATATCTTACCATGAAACATAGAAATGAGATGCGATATGGCGTTTTAAGAAGCATTAGAACTCTATTGCTACGATACGTAGACATCTGCAAACGCTATTTCCTAGCGAGGAAGTGTCGCATTTACATTCATATGAATCGTAGACGAGGAATGCATAACACTTCGCAATGAATATTATATCTTACCATGAAACATAGAAATGAGATGCGATATCGCGTTTTAAGAAGCATTAGAAAGCTATTGCTACGATACGGAGACATCTGCAAACGCTATTTCCTAGCGAGGAAGTATCGCATTTACATTCATTTGAAGTGTAGACGAGGAATACATGATACTTCGCAAATCATATTATATCTTACCATGAAACATAGAAATGATATGCGATATCGCGTTTTAAGAATCATATGAACTCTATTGCTACGATACGTAGACATCTGCAATCGCTATTTCCTAGCAAGGAAGTGTCGCATTTACGTTCATTTGAAGTGTAGACGAGGAATGCATAACACATCGCAATGAATATTATATCTCATCATGAAACATAGAAATGAGATGCGATATCGCGTTTTAAGAAGCATTAGAACAATGTTGCTACGATATGTAGACATTTGCAAACGCTATTTCCTAGCAAAGAAGTGTCGCATTTACATTCATTTGAAGTGTAGACGAGGAATACGTAACACTTCGCAAATCATATTATATCTTACCATGAAACATAGAAATGAGATGCGATATCGCGTTTTAAGAAGCATTAGAACTCTATTGCTGCGATACGTAGACATCTGCAAACGCTGTTTCCTAGCGAGGAAGTGTCGCATTCACATTCACTTGAAGTGTCGACGAGGAATACATAACACTTCGCAAATCATGTTATATCTTACCATGAAACATAGAAATGAGATGCAATATCGCGTTTTAAGAATCATAAGAACTCTATTGCTACGATACGTGGACTTCTGCAAACGCTATTTCCTTGCAAGGAAGTGTCGCATTAACATTCATTTGAATCGTAGACGAGGAATGCATAACACTTCGCAATGAATATTATATCTTATCAGGAAACATAGATATGATATGCAATATCTCGTTTTAAGAAGCATTTGAACTCTATTGCTTCGATACGTAGACATCTGCAAACGCTATTTCCTAGCAAGGAAGTGTCGCATTTACATTCATTTGAAGCGTAGACGAGGAATACATGATACTTCGCAAATCATATTATATCTTACCATGAAATTTAGAAATGAGATGCGATATCGCGTTTTAAGAAGCATTTGAACTCTATTGCTTCGATACGTAGACATCAGCAAACGCTATTTCCTAGCAAGGAAGTGTGGCATTTACATTCATTTGAAGTGTAGACGAGGAATACATGACACTTCGCAAATCATATTATATCTTACCGTGAAACATAGAAATGAGATGCGGTATCGCGTTTTAAGAAGCATTAGAACTCTATTGCTACGATACGTAGACATCTGCAAACGCTATTTCCTAGCGAGGAAGTGTCGCATTCACATTCATTTGAAGTGTAGACGCGGAATACATAACACTTCGCAAATCATATTATATCTTACCATGAAACATAGAAATGAGATGCAATATCGCGTTTTAAGAATCACATGAACTCTATTGCTACGATACGTAGACATCTGCAATCGCTATTTCCTAGCAAGGAAGTGTCGCATTTACATTCATTTGAAGTGTAGACGAGGAATACATGATACTTCGCAAATCATATTATATCTTACCATGAAACATAGAAATGAGATGCGATATCGCGTTTTAAGAAGCATTAGAACTCTATTGCTACGATACGTAGACATCTGCAAACGCTATTTCCTAGCGAGGAAGTGTCGCATTCACATTCATTTGAAGTGTAGACGAGGAATACATAACACTTCGCAAATCATATTATATCTTACCATGAAACATAGAAATGAGATGCAATATCGCGTTTTAAGAATCATAAGAACTCTATTGCTACGATACGTAGACATCTGCAAACGCTATTTCCTTGCAAGGAACTGTCTCATTTACATTCACTTGAATCGTAGACGAGGAATGCATAACACTTCGCAATGAATATTATATCTTATCATGAAACATAGATATGAGATGCAATATCTCGTTTTAAGAAGCATTTGAACTCTATTGCTTCGATACGTAGACATCTGCAAACTCTATTTCTTTGCAAGGAAGTGTCGCATTTGCATTCATTTGAAGTGTAGACGAGGAATACATGATACTTCGCAAATCATATTATATCTTACCATGAAACATAGAAATGAGATGCGATATCGCGTTTTAAGAAGCATTAGAACTCTATTGCTACGATACGTAGACATCTGCAAACGCTATTTCCTAGCGAGGAAGTGTCGCATTCACATTCATTTGAAGTGTAGACGAGGAATACATAACACTTCGCAAATCATATTATATCTTACCATGAAACATAGAAATGAGATGCAATATCGCGTTTTAAGAATCATAAGAACTCTATTGCTACGATACGTAGACATCTGCAAACGCTATTTCCTTGCAAGGAACTGTCTCATTTACATTCACTTGAATCGTAGACGAGGAATGCATAGCACTTCGCAATGAATATTATATCTTATCATGAAACATAGATATGAGATGCAATATCTCGTTTTAAGAAGCATTTGAACTCTATTGCTTCGATACGTAGACATCTGCAAACTCTATTTCTTTGCAAGGAAGTGTCGCATTTGCATTCATTTGAAGTGTAGACGAGGAATACATGATACTTCGCAAATCATATTATATCTTACCATGAAACTTAGAATTGAGATGCGATATCGCGTTTTAAGAAGCATTTGTACTCTATTGCTTCGATACGTAGACATCTGCAAACGCTATTTCCTTGCAAGGAAGTGTCGCATTTACATTCATTTGAAGTGTAGACGAGGAATACATGACACTTCGCAAATCATATTATATCTTACCATGAAACATAGAAATGAGATGCGATATCGCGTTTTAAGGATCATAAGAACTCTGTTGCTACGATACGTAGACATCTGCAAACGCTATTTCGTTGCAAGGAAGTGTCGCATTTACATTCATTTGAAGTGTAGACGAGGAATACATGATACTTCGCAAATCATATTATATCTTGCCATGAAACATAGAAATGAGATGCGATATCGCGTTTTAAGAAGCATTAGAACTCTATTGCTACGATACGTAGACATCTGCAAACGCTATTTCCTAGCGAGGAAGTGTCGCATTCACATTCATTTGAAGTGTAGACGAGGAATACATAACACTTCGCAAATCATATTATATCTTACCATGAAACATAGAAATGAGATGCGATATCGCGTTTTAAGGATCATAAGAACTCTATTGCTACGATACGTAGACATCTGCAAACGCTATTTCGTTGCAAGGAAATGTCACATTTACATTCATTTGAAGTGTAGACGAGGAATACATAACACTTCGCATATCATATTATACCTTACCATGAAACATAGAAATGAGATGCGATATCGCCTTTTAAGAATCATAAAAACACTATCGCTACGATACGTAGACATCTGCAAACGCTATTTCCTTGCAAGGAAGTGTCGCATCTACATTCATTTGAAGTGTAGACGAGGAATACATGATACTTCGCAAATCATATTATATCTTACCATGAAACATAGAAATGTGATGCGATATCGCATTTTAAGAAGCATTTGAACTCTATTGCTACGATACGTAGACATTTGCAAACGCTATTTCCTAGCAAAGAAGTGACGCATTTACATTCATTTGAAGTGAAGGCGAGGAATACATAACACTTCGCAAATCATATTATATCTTACCATGAAACATAGAAATGAGATGCGATATGGCGTTTTAAGAAGCATTAGAACTCTATTGCTACGATACGTAGACATCTGCAAACGCTATTTCCTAGCGAGGAAGTGTCGCATTTACATTCATATGAATCGTAGACGAGGAATGCATAACACTTCGCAATGAATATTATATCTTACCATGAAACATAGAAATGAGATGCGATATCGCGTTTTAAGAAGCATTAGAAAGCTATTGCTACGATACGGAGACATCTGCAAACGCTATTTCCTAGCGAGGAAGTGTCGCATTCACATTCACTTGAAGTGTCGACGAGGAATACATAACACTTCGCAAATCATGTTATATCTTACCATGAAACATAGAAATGAGATGCAATATCGCGTTTTAAGAATCATAAGAACTCTATTGCTACGATACGTGGACTTCTGCAAACGCTATTTCCTTGCAAGGAAGTGTCGCATTAACATTCATTTGAATCGTAGACGAGGAATGCATAACACTTCGCAATGAATATTATATCTTATCAGGAAACATAGATATGATATGCAATATCTCGTTTTAAGAAGCATTTGAACTCTATTGCTTCGATACGTAGACATCTGCAAACGCTATTTCCTAGCAAGGAAGTGTCGCATTTACATTCATTTGAAGCGTAGACGAGGAATACATGATACTTCGCAAATCATATTATATCTTACCATGAAATTTAGAAATGAGATGCGATATCGCGTTTTAAGAAGCATTTGAACTCTATTGCTTCGATACGTAGACATCAGCAAACGCTATTTCCTAGCAAGGAAGTGTGGCATTTACATTCATTTGAAGTGTAGACGAGGAATACATGACACTTCGCAAATCATATTATATCTTACCATGAAACATAGAAATGAGATGCGGTATCGCGTTTTAAGAAGCATTAGAACTCTATTGCTACGATACGTAGACATCTGCAAACGCTATTTCCTAGCGAGGAAGTGTCGCATTCACATTCATTTGAAGTGTAGACGCGGAATACATAACACTTCGCAAATCATATTATATCTTACCATGAAACATAGAAATGAGATGCAATATCGCGTTTTAAGAATCACATGAACTCTATTGCTACGATACGTAGACATCTGCAATCGCTATTTCCTAGCAAGGAAGTGTCGCATTTACATTCATTTGAAGTGTAGACGAGGAATACATGATACTTCGCAAATCATATTATATCTTACCATGAAACATAGAAATGAGATGCGATATCGCGTTTTAAGAAGCATTAGAACTCTATTGCTACGATACGTAGACATCTGCAAACGCTATTTCCTAGCGAGGAAGTGTCGCATTCACATTCATTTGAAGTGTAGACGAGGAATACATAACACTTCGCAAATCATATTATATCTTACCATGAAACATAGAAATGAGATGCAATATCGCGTTTTAAGAATCATAAGAACTCTATTGCTACGATACGTAGACATCTGCAAGCGCTATTTCCTTGCAAGGAACTGTCTCATTTACATTCACTTGAATCGTAGACGAGGAATGCATAACACTTCGCAATGAATATTATATCTTATCATGAAACATAGATATGAGATGCAATATCTCGTTTTACGAAGCATTTGAACTCTATTGCTTCGATACGTAGACATCTGCAAACTCTATTTCTTTGCAAGGAAGTGTCGCATTTGCATTCATTTGAAGTGTAGACGAGGAATACATGATACTTCGCAAATCATATTATATCTTACCATGAAACTTAGAATTGAGATGCGATATCGCGTTTTAAGAAGCATTTGAACTCTATTGCTTCGATACGTAGACATCTGCAAACGCTATTTCCTTGCAAGGAAGTGTCGCATTTACATTCATTTGAAGTGTAGACGAGGAATACATGACACTTCGCAAATCATATTATATCTTACCATGAAACATAGAAATGTGATGCGATATCGCATTTTAAGAAGCATTTGAACTCTATTGCTACGATACGTAGACATTTGCAAACGCTATTTCCTAGCAAAGAAGTGACGCATTTACATTCATTTGAAGTGAAGGCGAGGAATACATAACACTTCGCAAATCATATTATATCTTACCATGAAACATAGAAATGAGATGCGATATGGCGTTTTAAGAAGCATTAGAACTCTATTGCTACGATACGTAGACATCTGCAAACGCTGTTTCCTAGTGAGGAAGTGTCGCATTCACATTCATTTGAAGTGTAGACGAGGAATACGTGACACTTCGCAAATCATATTATATCTTACCATGAAACATTGAAATGAGATGCGATATCGCGTATTAAGAAGCATTAGAACACTGTTGCTACGATATGTAGACATTTGCAAGCGCTATTTCCTAGCAAAGAAGTGTCGCATTTACATTCATTTGAATTGTAGACGAGGAATACATAACACTTCGCAAATCATGTTATATCTTACCTTGAAACATAGAAATGAGATGCGATATCGCGTTTTAAGAAGCATTAGAAAGCTATTGCTACGATACGTAGACATCTGCAAACGCTATTTCCTAGCGAGGAAGTATCGCTATCACATTCATTTGAAGTGTAGACGAGGAATACATAACACTTCGCAAATCATGTTATATCTTACCATAAAACATAGAAATGAGATGCGATATCGCGTTTTAAGAATCATATGAACTCTATTGCTACGATACGTAGACATCTGCAATCGCTATTTCCTAGCAAGGAAGTGTCGCATTTACATTCATTTGAAGTGTAGACGAGGAATGCATAACACTTCGCAATGAATATTATATCTTATCATGAAACATAGATATGAGATGCAATATCTCGTTTTAAGAAGCATTTGAACTCTATTGCTTCGATACGTAGACATCTGCAAACGCTATTTCCTTGCAAGGAAGTGTCGCATTCACATTCATTTGAAGTGTAGACGAGGAATACAAAACACTTCGCAAATCATGTTATATCTTACCATGAAACATAGAAATGAGCTGCGATATCGCGTTTTAAGAATCATATGAACTCTATTGCTACGATACGTAGACATTTGCAAACGCTATTTCGTTGCAAGGAAATGTCACATTTACATTCATTTGAAGTGTAGACGAGGAATGCATAACACTTCGCAATGAATATTATATCGTATCATGAAACATAGATATGAGATGCAATATTTCGTTCTAAGAAGCATTTGAACTGTATTGCTTCGATACGTAGACATCTGCAAACGCTATTTCCTTGCAAGGAAGTGTCGCATTTACATTCATTTGAAGTGTAGACGAGGAATACATGATACTTCGCAAATCATATTATATCTTACCACGAAACATAGAAATGAGATGCGATATCGCGTTTTAAGAAGCATTAGAACACTGTTCCTACGATATGTAGACATTTGCAAACGCTATTTCCTAGCAAAGAAGTGTCGCATTTACATTCATTTGAAGTGTAGACGAGGAATACATAACACTTCGCAAATCATGTTATATCTTACCTTGAAACATAGAAATGAGATGCGATATCGCGTTTTAAGAAGCATTAGAAAGCTATTGCTACGATACGTAGACATCTGCAAACGCTATTTCCTTGCTAGGAAGCGTCACATTTACATTCATTTGAAGTGTAGACGAGGAATACATAACACTTCGCATATCATATTATACCTTACCATGAAACATAGAAATGAGATGCGATATCGCCTTTTAAGAATCATAAAAACACTATCGCTACGATACGTAGACATCTGCAAACGCTATTTCCTAGCAAGCAAGTGTCGCATTTACATTCATTTGAAGTGTAGACGAGGAATACATGACACTTCGCAAATTATATTATATCTTACCATGAAACATAGAAATGAGATGCGGTTTCGCGTTTTAAGAAGCATTAGAACTCTATTGCTACGATACGTAGACATCTGCTAACGTTATTTCCTAGCGAGGAAGTGTCGCATTCACATTCATTTCAAGTGTAGACGCGGAATACATAACACTTCGCAAATCATATTATATCTTACCATGAAACATAGAAATGAGATGCAATATCGCGTTTTAAGAATCACATGAACTCTATTGCTACGATACGTAGACATCTGCAATCGCTATTTCCTTGCAAGGAAGTGTCGCATTTACATTCATTTGAAGTGTAGACGAGGAATACATGATACTTCGCAAATCATATTATATCTTACCATGAAACATAGAAATGAGATGCGATATCGCGTTTTAAGAAGCATTAGAACTCTATTGCTACGATACGTAGACATCTGCAAACGCTATTTCCTAGCGAGGAAGTGTCGCATTCACATTCATTGAAGTGTAGACGAGGAATACATAACACTTCGCAAATCATATTATATCTTACCATGAAACATAGAAATGAGATGCAATATCGCGTTTTAAGAATCATAAGAACTCTATTGCTACGACACGTAGACATCTGCAAATGCTATTTCCTTGCAAGGAAGTGTCTCATTTACATTCACTTGAATCGTAGACGAGGAATGCATAACACTTCGCAATGAATATTATATCTTATCATGAAACATAGATATGAGATGCAATATCTCGTTTTAAGAAGCATTTGAACTCTATTGCTTCGATACGTAGACATCTGCAAACGCTATTTCTTTGCAAGGAAGTGTCGCATTTGCATTCATTTGAAGTGTAGACGAGGAATACATGATACTTCGCAAATCATATTATATCTTACCATGAAACTTAGAATTGAGATGCGATATCGCGTTTTAAGAAGCATTTGAACTCTATTGCTTCGATACGTAGACATCTGCAAACGCTATTTCCTTGCAAGGAAGTGTCGCATTTACATTCATTTGAAGTGTAGACGAGGAATACATGACACTTCGCAAATCATATTATATCTTACCATGAAACATAGAAATGATATGCGATATCGCGTTTTAAGGATCATAAGAACTCTATTGCTACGATACGTAGACATCTGCAAACGCTATTTCGTTGCAAGGAAGTGTCGCATTTACATTCATTTGAAGTGTAGACGAGGAATACATGATACTTCGCAAATCATATTATATCTTACCATGAAACATAGAAATGAGATGCGATATC
Organism: Xylocopa sonorina; assembly: GCF_050948175.1. Taxonomy (NCBI): domain Eukaryota; kingdom Metazoa; phylum Arthropoda; class Insecta; order Hymenoptera; family Apidae; genus Xylocopa; species Xylocopa sonorina. The sequence goes on from NW_027490469.1 coordinate 44,608, forward strand.
GCGTTTTAAGAATCATAAAAACACTATCGCTACGATACGTAGACATCTGCAAACGCTATTTCCTCGCAAGGAAGTGTCGCATCTACATTCATTTGAAGTGTAGACGAGGAATACATGATACTTCGCAAATCATATTATATCTTACCATGAAACATAGAAATGTGATGCGATATCGCATTTTAAGAAGCATTTGAACTCTATTGCTACGATACGTAGACATTTGCAAACGCTATTTCCTAGCAAAGAAGTGACGCATTTACATTCATTTGAAGTGAAGGCGAGGAATACATAACACTTCGCAAATCATATTATATCTTACCATGAAACATAGAAATGAGATGCGATATGGCGTTTTAAGAAGCATTAGAACTCTATTGCTACGATACGTAGACATCTGCAAACGCTGTTTCCTAGTGAGGAAGTGTCGCATTCACATTCATTTGAAGTGTAGACGAGGAATACGTGACACTTCGCAAATCATATTATATCTTACCATGAAACATTGAAATGAGATGCGATATCGCGTTTTAAGAAGCATTAGAACACTGTTGCTACGATATGTAGACATTTGCAAACGCTATTTCCTAGCAAAGAAGTGTCGCATTTACATTCATTGGAAGTGTAGACGAGGAATACATAACACTTCGCAAATCATGTTATATCTTACCTTGAAACATAGAAATGAGATGCGATATCGCGTTTTAAGAAGCATTAGAAAGCTATTGCTACGATACGTAGACATCTGCAAACGCTATTTCCTAGCGAGGAAGTATCGCATTTACATTCATTTGAAGTGTAGACGAGGAATACATGATACTTCGCAAATCATATTATATCTTACCATGAAACATAGAAATGATATACGATATCGCGTTTTAAGAATCATATGAACTCTATTGCTACGATACGTAGACATCTGCAATCGCTATTTCCTAGCAAGGAAGTGTCGCATTTACATTCATTTGAAGTGTAGACGCGGAATGCATAACACTTCGCAATGAATATTATATCTTATCATGAAACATAGATATGAGATGAAATATTTCGTTCTAAGAAGCATTTGAACTGTATTGCTTCGATACGTAGAAATCTGCAAACGCTATTTCCTTGCAAGGAAGTGTCGCATTTACATTCATTTGAAGTGTAGACGAGGAATACATGATACTTCGCAAATCATATTATATCTTACCATGAAACATAGAAATGTGATGCGATATCGCGTTCTAAGAAGCATTAGAACACTGTTGCTACGATATGTAGACATTTGCAAACGCTATTTCCTAGCAAAGAAGTGTCGCATTTACATTCATTTGAAGTGTAGACGAGGAATTCATAACACTTCGCAAATCATGTTATATCTTACCTTGAAACATAGAAATGAGATGCGATGTCGCGTTTTAAGAAGCATTAGAAAGCTATTGCTACGATACGTAGACATCTGCAAACGCTATTTCCTAGCGAGGAAGTGTCGCATTTACATTCATTTGAGTCGTAGACGAGGGATGCATAACACTTCGCAATGAATGTTATATCTTACCATGAAACATAGAAATGAGATGCGATATCGCGTTTTAAGGAGCATTAGAAAGCTATTGCTAACGATACGTAGACATCTGCAAACGCTATTTCCTAGCGAGGAAGTGTCGCATTCACATTCATTTGAAGTGTAGACGAGGAATACATAACACTTCGCAAATCATATTATATCTTACCATGAAACATAGAAATGAGATGCAATATCGCGTTTTAAGAATCATAAGAACTCTATTGCTACGACACGTAGACATCTGCAAATGCTATTTCCTTGCAAGGAAGTGTCTCATTTACATTCACTTGAATCGTAGACGAGGAATGCATAACACTTCGCAATGAATATTATATCTTATCATGAAACATAGATATGAGATGCAATATCTCGTTTTAAGAAGCATTTGAACTCTATTGCTTCGATACGTAGACATCTGCAAACGCTATTTCTTTGCAAGGAAGTGTCGCATTTGCATTCATTTGAAGTGTAGACGAGGAATACATGATACTTCGCAAATCATATTATATCTTGCCATGAAACATAGAAATGAGATGCGATATCGCGTTTTAAGAAGCATTAGAACTCTATTGCTACGATACGTAGACATCTGCAAACGCTATTTCCTAGCGAGGAAGTGTCGCATTCACATTCATTTGAAGTGTAGACGAGGAATACATAACACTTCGCAAATCATATTATATCTTACCATGAAACATAGAAATGAGATGCAATATCGCGTTTTAAGAATCATAAGAACTCTATTGCTACGATACGTAGACATCTGCAAGCGCTATTTCCTTGCAAGGAACTGTCTCATTTACATTCACTTGAATCGTAGACGAGGAATGCATAACACTTCGCAATGAATATTATATCTTATCATGAAACATAGATATGAGATGCAATATCTCGTTTTAAGAAGCATTTGAACTCTATTGCTTCGATACGTAGACATCTGCAAACACTATTTCTTTGCAAGGAAGTGTCGCATTTGCATTCATTTGAAGTGTAGACGAGGAATACATGATACTTCGCAAATCATATTATATCTTACCATGAAACTTAGAATTGAGATGCGATATCGCGTTTTAAGAAGCATTTGAACTCTATTGCTTCGATACGTAGACATCTGCAAACGCTATTTCCTTGCAAGGAAGTGTCGCATTTACATTCATTTGAAGTGTAGACGAGGAATACATGACACTTCGCAAATCATATTATATCTTACCATGAAACATAGAAATGTGATGCGATATCGCATTTTAAGAAGCATTTGAACTCTATTGCTACGATACGTAGACATTTGCAAACGCTATTTCCTAGCAAAGAAGTGACGCATTTACATTCATTTGAAGTGAAGGCGAGGAATACATAACACTTCGCAAATCATATTATATCTTACCATGAAACATAGAAATGAGATGCGATATGGCGTTTTAAGAAGCATTAGAACTCTATTGCTACGATACGTAGACATCTGCAAACGCTGTTTCCTAGTGAGGAAGTGTCGCATTCACATTCATTTGAAGTGTAGACGAGGAATACGTGACACTTCGCAAATCATATTATATCTTACCATGAAACATTGAAATGAGATGCGATATCGCGTATTAAGAAGCATTAGAACACTGTTGCTACGATATGTAGATATTTGCAAGCGCTATTTCCTAGCAAAGAAGTGTCGCATTTACATTCATTTGAATTGTAGACGAGGAATACATAACACTTCGCAAATCATATTATATCTTACCATGAAACATAGAAATGTGATGCGATATCGCATTTTAAGAAGCATTTGAACTCTATTGCTACGATACGTAGACATTTGCAAACGCTATTTCCTAGCAAAGAAGTGACGCATTTACATTCATTTGAAGTGAAGGCGAGGAATACATAACACTTCGCAAATCATATTATATCTTACCATGAAACATAGAAATGAGATGCGATATGGCGTTTTAAGAAGCATTAGAACTCTATTGCTACGATACGTAGACATCTGCAAACGCTGTTTCCTAGTGAGGAAGTGTCGCATTCGCATTCATTTGAAGTGTAGACGAGGAATACGTGACACTTCGCAAATCATATTATATCTTACCATGAAACATTGAAATGAGATGCGATATCGCGTATTAAGAAGCATTAGAACACTGTTGCTACGATATGTAGACATTTGCAAGCGCTATTTCCTAGCAAAGAAGTGTCGCATTTACATTCATTTGAATTGTAGACGAGGAATACATAACACTTCGCAAATCATGTTATATCTTACCTTGAAACATAGAAATGAGATGCGATATCGCGTTTTAAGAAGCATTAGAAAGCTATTGCTACGATACGTAGACATCTGCAAACGCTATTTCCTAGCGAGGAAGTATCGCATTTACATTCATTTGAAGTGTAGACGAGGAATACATGATACTTCGCAAATCATATTATATCTTACCATGAAACATAGAAATGATATACGATATCGCGTTTTAAGAATCATATGAACTCTATTGCTACGATACGTAGACATCTGCAATCGCTATTTCCTAGCAAGGAAGTGTCGCATTTACATTCATTTGAAGTGTAGACGCGGAATGCATAACACTTCGCAATGAATATTATATCTTATCATGAAACATAGATATGAGATGAAATATTTCGTTCTAAGAAGCATTTGAACTGTATTGCTTTGATACGTAGAAATCTGCAAACGCTATTTCCTTGCAAGGAAGTGTCGCATTTACATTCATTTGAAGTGTAGACGAGGAATACATGATACTTCGCAAATCATATTATATCTTACCATGAAACATAGAAATGAGATGCGATATCGCGTTCTAAGAAGCATTAGAACACTGTTGCTACGATATGTAGACATTTGCAAACGCTATTTCCTAGCAAAGAAGTGTCGCATTTACATTCATTTGAAGTGTAGACGAGGAATTCATAGCACTTCGCAAATCATGTTATATCTTACCTTGAAACATAGAAATGAGATGCGATGTCGCGTTTTAAGAAGCATTAGAAAGCTATTGCTACGATACGTAGACATCTGCAAACGCTATTTCCTAGCGAGGAAGTGTCGCATTTACATTCATTTGAGTCGTAGACGAGGGATGCATAACACTTCGCAATGAATGTTATATCTTACCATGAAACATAGAAATGAGATGCGATATCGCGTTTTAAGGAGCATTAGAAAGCTATTGCTAACGATACGTAGACATCTGCAAACGCTATTTCCTAGCGAGGAAGTGTCGCATTCACATTCATTTGAAGTGTAGACGAGGAATACATAACACTTCGCAAATCATATTATATCTTACCATGAAACATAGAAATGAGATGCAATATCGCGTTTTAAGAATCATAAGAACTCTATTGCTACGACACGTAGACATCTGCAAATGCTATTTCCTTGCAAGGAAGTGTCTCATTTACATTCACTTGAATCGTAGACGAGGAATGCATAACACTTCGCAATGAATATTATATCTTATCATGAAACATAGATATGAGATGCAATATCTCGTTTTAAGAAGCATTTGAACTCTATTGCTTCGATACGTAGACATCTGCAAACGCTATTTCTTTGCAAGGAAGTGTCGCATTTGCATTCATTTGAAGTGTAGACGAGGAATACATGATACTTCGCAAATCATATTATATCTTACCATGAAACATAGAAATGAGATGCGATATCGCGTTTTAAGAAGCATTAGAACTCTATTGCTACGATACGTAGACATCTGCAAACGCTATTTCCTAGCGAGGAAGTGTCGCATTCACATTCATTTGAAGTGTAGACGAGGAATACATAACACTTCGCAAATCATATTATATCTTACCATGAAACATAGAAATGAGATGCAATATCGCGTTTTAAGAATCATAAGAACTCTATTGCTACGATACGTAGACATCTGCAAGCGCTATTTCCTTGCAAGGAACTGTCTCATTTACATTCACTTGAATCGTAGACGAGGAATGCATAACACTTCGCAATGAATATTATATCTTATCATGAAACATAGATATGAGATGCAATATCTCGTTTTAAGAAGCATTTGAACTCTATTGCTTCGATACGTAGACATCTGCAAACACTATTTCTTTGCAAGGAAGTGTCGCATTTGCATTCATTTGAAGTGTAGACGAGGAATACATGATACTTCGCAAATCATATTATATCTTACCATGAAACTTAGAATTGAGATGCGATATCGCGTTTTAAGAAGCATTTGAACTCTATTGCTTCGATACGTAGACATCTGCAAACGCTATTTCCTTGCAAGGAAGTGTCGCATTTACATTCATTTGAAGTGTAGACGAGGAATACATGACACTTCGCAAATCATATTATATCTTACCATGAAACATAGAAATGTGATGCGATATCGCATTTTAAGAAGCATTTGAACTCTATTGCTACGATACGTAGACATTTGCAAACGCTATTTCCTAGCAAAGAAGTGACGCATTTACATTCATTTGAAGTGAAGGCGAGGAATACATAACACTTCGCAAATCATATTATATCTTACCATGAAACATAGAAATGAGATGCGATATGGCGTTTTAAGAAGCATTAGAACTCTATTGCTACGATACGTAGACATCTGCAAACGCTGTTTCCTAGTGAGGAAGTGTCGCATTCACATTCATTTGAAGTGTAGACGAGGAATACGTGACACTTCGCAAATCATATTATATCTTACCATGAAACATTGAAATGAGATGCGATATCGCGTATTAAGAAGCATTAGAACACTGTTGCTACGATATGTAGATATTTGCAAGCGCTATTTCCTAGCAAAGAAGTGTCGCATTTACATTCATTTGAATTGTAGACGAGGAATACATAACACTTCGCAAATCATATTATATCTTACCATGAAACATAGAAATGTGATGCGATATCGCATTTTAAGAAGCATTTGAACTCTATTGCTACGATACGTAGACATTTGCAAACGCTATTTCCTAGCAAAGAAGTGACGCATTTACATTCATTTGAAGTGAAGGCGAGGAATACATAACACTTCGCAAATCATATTATATCTTACCATGAAACATAGAAATGAGATGCGATATGGCGTTTTAAGAAGCATTAGAACTCTATTGCTACGATACGTAGACATCTGCAAACGCTGTTTCCTAGTGAGGAAGTGTCGCATTCACATTCATTTGAAGTGTAGACGAGGAATACGTGACACTTCGCAAATCATATTATATCTTACCATGAAACATTGAAATGAGATGCGATATCGCGTATTAAGAAGCATTAGAACACTGTTGCTACGATATGTAGACATTTGCAAGCGCTATTTCCTAGCAAAGAAGTGTCGCATTTACATTCATTTGAATTGTAGACGAGGAATACATAACACTTCGCAAATCATGTTATATCTTACCTTGAAACATAGAAATGAGATGCGATATCGCGTTTTAAGAAGCATTAGAAAGCTATTGCTACGATACGTAGACATCTGCAAACGCTATTTCCTAGCGAGGAAGTATCGCATTTACATTCATTTGAAGTGTAGACGCGGAATGCATAACACTTCGCAATGAATATTATATCTTATCATGAAACATAGATATGAGATGAAATATTTCGTTCTAAGAAGCATTTGAACTGTATTGCTTTGATACGTAGAAATCTGCAAACGCTATTTCCTTGCAAGGAAGTGTCGCATTTACATTCATTTGAAGTGTAGACGAGGAATACATGATACTTCGCAAATCATATTATATCTTACCATGAAACATAGAAATGAGATGCGATATCGCGTTCTAAGAAGCATTAGAACACTGTTGCTACGATATGTAGACATTTGCAAACGCTATTTCCTAGCAAAGAAGTGTCGCATTTACATTCATTTGAAGTGTAGACGAGGAATTCATAGCACTTCGCAAATCATGTTATATCTTACCTTGAAACATAGAAATGAGATGCGATGTCGCGTTTTAAGAAGCATTAGAAAGCTATTGCTACGATACGTAGACATCTGCAAACGCTATTTCCTAGCGAGGAAGTGTCGCATTTACATTCATTTGAGTCGTAGACGAGGGATGCATAACACTTCGCAATGAATGTTATATCTTACCATGAAACATAGAAATGAGATGCGATATCGCGTTTTAAGGAGCATTAGAAAGCTATTGCTAACGATACGTAGACATCTGCAAACGCTATTTCCTAGCGAGGAAGTGTCGCATTCACATTCATTTGAAGTGTAGACGAGGAATACATAACACTTCGCAAATCATATTATATCTTACCATGAAACATAGAAATGAGATGCAATATCGCGTTTTAAGAATCATAAGAACTCTATTGCTACGACACGTAGACATCTGCAAATGCTATTTCCTTGCAAGGAAGTGTCTCATTTACATTCACTTGAATCGTAGACGAGGAATGCATAACACTTCGCAATGAATATTATATCTTATCATGAAACATAGATATGAGATGCAATATCTCGTTTTAAGAAGCATTTGAACTCTATTGCTTCGATACGTAGACATCTGCAAACGCTATTTCTTTGCAAGGAAGTGTCGCATTTGCATTCATTTGAAGTGTAGACGAGGAATACATGATACTTCGCAAATCATATTATATCTTACCATGAAACTTAGAATTGAGATGCGATATCGCGTTTTAAGAAGCATTTGAACTCTATTGCTTCGATACGTAGACATCTGCAAACGCTATTTCCTTGCAAGGAAGTGTCGCATTTACATTCATTTGAAGTGTAGACGAGGAATACATGACACTTCGCAAATCATATTATATCTTACCATGAAACATAGAAATGAGATGCGATATCGCGTTTTAAGGATCATAAGAACTCTGTTGCTACGATACGTAGACATCTGCAAACGCTATTTCGTTGCAAGGAAGTGTCGCATTTACATTCATTTGAAGTGTAGACGAGGAATACATGATACTTCGCAAATCATATTATATCTTACCATGAAACATAGAAATGAGATGCGATATCGCGTTTTAAGAAGCATTAGAACTCTATTGCTACGATACGTAGACATCTGCAAACGCTATTTCCTAGCGAGGAAGTGTCGCATTCACATTCATTTGAAGTGTAGACGAGGAATACATAACACTTCGCAAATCATATTATATCTTACCATGAAACATAGAAATGAGATGCGATATCGCGTTTTAAGGATCATAAGAACTCTATTGCTACGATACGTAGACATCTGCAAACGCTATTTCGTTGCAAGGAAATGTCACATTTACATTCATTTGAAGTGTAGACGAGGAATACATAACACTTCGCATATCATATTATACCTTACCATGAAACATAGAAATGAGATGCGATATCGCCTTTTAAGAATCATAAAAACACTATCGCTACGATACGTAGACATCTGCAAACGCTATTTCCTTGCAAGGAAGTGTCGCATCTACATTCATTTGAAGTGTAGACGAGGAATACATGATACTTCGCAAATCATATTATATCTTACCATGAAACATAGAAATGTGATGCGATATCGCATTTTAAGAAGCATTTGAACTCTATTGCTACGATACGTAGACATTTGCAAACGCTATTTCCTAGCAAAGAAGTGACGCATTTACATTCATTTGAAGTGAAGGCGAGGAATACATAACACTTCGCAAATCATATTATATCTTACCATGAAACATAGAAATGAGATGCGATATGGCGTTTTAAGAAGCATTAGAACTCTATTGCTACGATACGTAGACATCTGCAAACGCTATTTCCTAGCGAGGAAGTGTCGCATTTACATTCATATGAATCGTAGACGAGGAATGCATAACACTTCGCAATGAATATTATATCTTACCATGAAACATAGAAATGAGATGCGATATCGCGTTTTAAGAAGCATTAGAAAGCTATTGCTACGATACGGAGACATCTGCAAACGCTATTTCCTAGCGAGGAAGTATCGCATTTACATTCATTTGAAGTGTAGACCAGGAATACATAACACTTCGCAAATCATGTTATATCTTACCATGAAACATAGAAATGAGATGCAATATCGCGTTTTAAGAATCATATGAACTCTATTGCTACGATACGTAGACATCTGCAATCGCTATTTCCTAGCAAGGAAGTGTCGCATTTACATTCATTTGAAGTGTAGACGAGGAATACATGATACTTCGCAAATCATATTATATCTTACCATGAAACATAGAAATGAGATGCGATATCGCGTTTTAAGAAGCATTAGAACTCTATTGCTACGATACGTAGACATCTGCAAACGCTATTTCCTAGCGAGGAAGTGTCGCATTCACATTCATTTGAAGTGTAGACGAGGAATACATAACACTTCGCAAATCATATTATATCTTACCATGAAACATAGAAATGAGATGCAATATCGCGTTTTAAGAATCATAAGAACTCTATTGCTACGATACGTAGACATCTGCAAACGCTATTTCCTAGCAAAGAAGTGTCGCATTTACATTCATTTGAAGTGTAGACGAGGAATACGTAACACTTCGCAAATCTTATTATATCTTACCATGAAACATAGAAATGAGATGCGATATCGCGTTTTAAGAAGCATTAGAACTCTATTGCTGCGATACGTAGACATCTGCAAACGCTGTTTCCTAGCGAGGAAGTGTCGCATTCACATTCACTTGAATCGTAGACGAGGAATGCATAACACTTCGCAATGAATATTATATCTTATCAGGAAACATAGATATGATATGCAATATCTCGTTTTAAGAAGCATTTGAACTCTATTGCTTCGATACGTAGACATCTGCAAACGCTATTTCCTAGCAAGGAAGTGTCGCATTTACATTCATTTGAAGCGTAGACGAGGAATACATGATACTTCGCAAATCATATTATATCTTACCATGAAATTTAGAAATGAGATGCGATATCGCGTTTTAAGAAGCATTTGAACTCTATTGCTTCGATACGTAGACATCTGCAAACGCTATTTCCTTGCAAGGAAGTGTCGCATTTACATTCATTTGAAGTGTAGACGAGGAACACATAACACTCCGCAAATCATATTATATCTTACCATGAAACATAGAAATGAGATGCGATATCGCGTTTTAAGAATCATAAGAACTCTATTGCTACGATACGTAGACATCTGCAAACGCTATTTCCTTGCAAGGAAGTGCGCATTTACATTTAGTTGATGTGTAGACGAGGAATACATAACACTTCGCAAATCATATTATATCTTACCATGAAACATAGAAATGAGATACGATATCGCGTTTTAAGGAGCATTTGAACACTATTGCTACGATAGGTAGACATCTGCAAACGCTATTTCCTTGCAAGGAAGTGTCGCATTTACATTCATTTGAAGTGTAGACGAGGAATACATGATACTTCGCAAATCATATTATATCTTACCATGAAACATAGAAATGAGATGCGATATCGCGTTTTAAGAAGCATTAGAACTCTATGGCTACGATACGTAGACATCTGCAAACGCTATTTCCTAGCGAGGAAGTGTCGCATTCACATTCATTTGAAGTGTAGACGAGGAATACATAACACTTCGCAAATCATATTATATCTTACCATGAAACATAGAAATGAGATGCAATATCGCGTTTTAAGAATCATAAGAACTCTATTGCTACGATACGTAGACATCTGCAAACGCTATTTCCTTGCAAGGAACTGTCTCATTTACATTCACTTGAATCGTAGACGAGGAATGCATAACACTTCGCAATGAATATTATATCTTATCATGAAACATAGATATGAGATGCAATATCTCGTTTTAAGAAGCATTTGAACTCTATTGCTTCGATACGTAGACATCTGCAAACGCTATTTCCTTGCAAGGAAGTGTCGCATTCACATTCATTTGAAGTGTAGACGAGGAATACAAAACACTTCGCAAATCATGTTATATCTTACCATGAAACATAGAAATGAGCTGCGATATCGCGTTTTAAGAATCATATGAACTCTATTGCTACGATACGTAGACATTTGCAAACGCTATTTCGTTGCAAGGAAATGTCACATTTACATTCATTTGAAGTGTAGACGAGGAATGCATAACACTTCGCAATGAATATTATATCGTATCATGAAACATAGATATGGGATGCAATATTTCGTTCTAAGAAGCATTTGAACTGTATTGCTTCGATACGTAGACATCTGCAAACGCTATTTCCTTGCAAGGAAGTGTCGCATTTACATTCATTTGAAGTGTAGACGAGGAATACATGATACTTCGCAAATCATATTATATCTTACCACGAAACATAGAAATGAGATGCGATATCGCGTTTTAAGAAGCATTAGAACACTGTTCCTACGATATGTAGACATTTGCAAACGCTATTTCCTAGCAAAGAAGTGTCGCATTTACATTCATTTGAAGTGTAGACGAGGAATACATAACACTTCGCAAATCATGTTATATCTTACCTTGAAACATAGAAATGAGATGCGATATCGCGTTTTAAGAAGCATTAGAAAGCTATTGCTACGATACGTAGACATCTGCAAACGCTATTTCCTTGCTAGGAAGTGTCACATTTACATTCATTTGAAGTGTAGACGAGGAATACATAACACTTCGCATATCATATTAAACCTTACCATGAAACATAGAAATGAGATGCGATATCGCCTTTTAAGAATCATAAAAACACTATCGCTACGATACGTAGACATCTGCAAACGCTATTTCCTAGCAAGCAAGTGTCGCATTTACATTCATTTGAAGTGTAGACGAGGAATACATGACACTTCGCAAATTATATTATATCTTACCATGAAACATAGAAATGAGATGCGGTTTCGCGTTTTAAGAAGCATTAGAACTCTATTGCTACGATACGTAGACATCTGCTAACGTTATTTCCTAGAGAGGAAGTGTCGCATTCACATTCATTTCAAGTGTAGACGCGGAATACATAACACTTCGCAAATCATATTATATCTTACCATGAAACATAGAAATGAGATGCAATATCGCGTTTTAAGAATCACATGAACTCTATTGCTACGATACGTAGACATCTGCAATCGCTATTTCCTAGCAAGGAAGTGTCGCATTTACATTCATTTGAAGTGTAGACGAGGAATACATGATACTTCGCAAATCATATTATATCTTACCATGAAACATAGAAATGAGATGCGATATCGCGTTTTAAGAAGCATTAGAACTCTATTGCTACGATACGTAGACATCTGCAAACGCTATTTCCTAGCGAGGAAGTGTCGCATTCACATTCATTGAAGTGTAGACGAGGAATACATAACACTTCGCAAATCATATTATATCTTACCATGAAACATAGAAATGAGATGCAATATCGCGTTTTAAGAATCATAAGAACTCTATTGCTACGACACGTAGACATCTGCAAATGCTATTTCCTTGCAAGGAAGTGTCTCATTTACATTCACTTGATTCGTAGACGAGGAATGCATAACACTTCGCAATGAATATTATATCTTATCATGAAACATAGATATGAGTGCAATATCTCGTTTTAAGAAGCATTTGAACTCTATTGCTTCGATACGTAGACATCTGCAAACGCTATTTCTTTGCAAGGAAGTGTCGCATTTGCATTCATTTGAAGTGTAGACGAGGAATACATGATACTTCGCAAATCATATTACATCTTACCATGAAACTTAGAATTGAGATGCGATATCGCGTTTTAAGAAGCATTTGAACTCTATTGCTTCGATACGTAGACATCTGCAAACGCTATTTCCTTGCAAGGAAGTGTCGCATTTACATTCATTTGAAGTTTAGACGAGGAATACATGACACTTCGCAAATCATATTATATCTTACCATGAAACATAGAAATGAGATGCGATATCGCGTTTTAAGGATCATAAGAACTCTATTGCTACGATACGTAGACATCTGCAAACGCTATTTCGTTGCAAGGAAGTGTCGCATTTACATTCATTTGAAGTGTAGACGAGGAATACATGATACTTCGCAAATCATATTATATCTTACCATGAAACATAGAAATGAGATGCGATATCGCGTTTTAAGAATCATAAAAACACTATCGCTACGATACGTAAACATCTGCAAACGCTATTTCCTTGCAAGGAAGTGTCGCATCTACATTCATTTGAAGTGTAGACGAGGAATACATGATACTTCGCAAATCATATTATATCTTACCATGAAACATAGAAATGTGATGCGATATCGCATTTTAAGAAGCATTTGAACTCTATTGCTACGATACGTAGACATTTGCAAACGCTATTTCCTAGCAAAGAAGTGACGCATTTACATTCATTTGAAGTGAAGGCGAGGAATACATAACACTTCGCAAATCATATTATATCTTACCATGAAACATAGAAATGAGATGCGATATGGCGTTTTAAGAAGCATTAGAACTCTATTGCTACGATACGTAGACATCTGCAAACGCTGTTTCCTAGTGAGGAAATGTCGCATTCACATTCATTTGAAGTGTAGACGAGGAATACGTGACACTTCGCAAATCATATTATATCTTACCATGAAACATTGAAATGAGATGCGATATCGCGTTTTAAGAAGCATTAGAACACTGTTGCTACGATATGTAGACATTTGCAAACGCTATTTCCTAGCAAAGAAGTGTCGCATTTACATTCATTTGAAGTGTAGACGAGGAATACATAACACTTCGCAAATCATGTTATATCTTAGCCTGAAACATAGAAATGAGATGCGATATCGCGTTTTAAGAAGCATTAGAAAGCTATTGCTACGATACGTAGACATCTGCAAACGCTATTTCCTAGCGAGGAAGTATCGCATTTACATTCATTTGAAGTGTAGACGAGGAATACATGATACTTCGCAAATCATATTATATCTTACCATGAAACATAGAAATGATATACGATATCGCGTTTTAAGAATCATATGAACTCTATTGCTACGATACGTAGACATCTGCAATCGCTATTTCCTAGCAAGGAAGTGTCGCATTTACATTTCATTTGAAGTGTAGACGCGGAATGCATAACACTTCGCAATGAATATTATATCTTATCATGAAACATAGATATGAGATGAAATATTTCGTTCTAAGAAGCATTTGAACTGTATTGCTTCGATACGTAGAAATCTGCAAACGCTATTTCCTTGCAAGGAAGTGTCGCATTTACATTCATTTGAAGTGTAGACGAGGAATACATGATACTTCGCAAATCATATTATATCTTACCATGAAACATAGAAATGAGATGCGATATCGCGTTCTAAGAAGCATTAGAACACTGTTGCTACGATATGTAGACATTTGCAAACGCTATTTCCTAGCAAAGAAGTGTCGCATTTACATTCATTTGAAGTGTAGACGAGGAATTCATAACACTTCGCAAATCATGTTATATCTTACCTTGAAACATAGAAGTGAGATGCGATGTCGCGTTTTAAGAAGCATTAGAAAGCTATTGCTACGATACGTAGACATCTGCAAACGCTATTTCCTAGCGAGGAAGTGTCGCATTTACATTCATTTGAGTCGTAGACGAGGGATGCATAACACTTCGCAATGAATGTTATATCTTACCATGAAACATAGAAATGAGATGCGATATCGCGTTTTAAGAAGCATTAGAAAGCTATTGCTAACGATACGTAGACATCTGCAAACGCTATTTCCTAGCGAGGAAGTATCGCAATCACATTCATTTGAAGTGTAGACGAGGAATACATAACACTTCGCAAATCATGTTATATCTTACCATAAAACATAGAAATGAGATGCGATATCGAGTTTTAAGAATCATATGAACTCTATTGCTACGATACGTAGACATCTGCAATCGCTATTTCCTAGCAAGGAAGTGTCGCATTTACATTCATTTGAAGTGTAGACGAGGAATGCATAACACTTCGCAATGTATATTATATCTTATCATGAAACATAGATATGAGATGCAATATCTCGTTTTAAGAAGCATTTGAACTCTATTGCTTCGATACGTAGACATCTGCAAACGCTATTTCCTTGCAAGGAAGTGTCGCATTCACATTCATTTGAAGTGTAGACGAGGAATACAAAACACTTCGCAAATCATGTTATATCTTACCATGAAACATAGAAATGAGCTGCGATATCGCGTTTTAAGAATCATATGAACTCTATTGCTACGATACGTAGACATTTGCAAACGCTATTTCGTTGCAAGGAAATGTCACATTTACATTCATTTGAAGTGTAGACGAGGAATACATAACACTTCGCATATCATATTATACCTTACCATGAATCATAGAAATGAGATGCGATATCGCCTTTTAAGAATCGTAAAAACTCTATCGCTACGATACGTAGACATCTACAAACGCTGTTTCCTAGCGAGGAAGTGTCGCATTCACATTCATTTGAAGTGTAGACGAGGAATACATGATACTTCGCAAATCATATTATATCTTACCATGAAACATAGAAATGAGATGCGATATCGCGTTTTAAGGAGCATTAGAACACTATAGCTACGATAGGTAAACATTTGCAAACGCTATTTCCTAGCGAGGAAGTGTCGCATTTACATTCATTTGAATCGTAGACGAGGAATGCATAACACTTCGCAATGAATATTATATCTTACCATGAAACATAGAAATGAGATGCGATATCGCGTTTTAAGAAGCATTAGAAAGCTATTGCTACGATACGTAGACATCTGCAAACGCTATTTCCTAGCGAGGAAGTATCGCATTTACATTCACTTGAAGTGTAGACGAGGAATACATGATACTTCGCAAATCATGTTATATCTTACCATAAAACATAGAAATGAGATGCGATATCGCGTTTTAAGAATCATATGAACTCTATTGCTACGATACGTAGACATCTGCAATCGCGATTTCCTAGCAAGGAAGTGTCGCATTTACATTCATTTGAAGTGTAGACGAGGAATGCATAACACTTCGCAATGAATATTATATCTTATCATGAAACATAGATATGAGATGCAATATCTCGTTATAAGAAGCATTTGAACTCTATTGCTTCGATACGTAGACATCTGCAAACGCTATTTCCTTGCAAGGAAGTGTCGCATTCACATTCATTTGAAGTGTAGACGAGGAATACAAAACACTTCGCAAATCATGTTATATCTTACCATGAAACATAGAAATGAGCTGCGATATCGCGTTTTAAGAATCATATGAACTCTATTGCTACGATACGTAGACATTTGCAAACGCTATTTCGTTGCAAGGAAATGTCACATTTACATTCATTTGAAGTGTAGACGAGGAATGCATAACACTTCGCAATGAATATTATATCTTATCATGAAACATAGATATGAGATGCAATATTTCGTTCTAAGAAGCATTTGAACTGTATTGCTTCGATACGTAGACATCTGCAAACGCTATTTCCTTGCAAGGAAGTGTCGCATTTACATTCATTTGAAGTTTAGACGAGGAATACATGATACTTCGCAAATCATATTATATCTTACCACGAAACATAGAAATGAGATGCGATATCGCGTTTTAAGAAGCATTAGAACACTGTTCCTACGATATGTAGACATTTGCAAACGCTATTTCCTAGCAAAGAAGTGTCGCATTTACATTCATTTGAAGTGTAGACGAGGAATACATAACACTTCGCAAATCATGTTATATCTTACCTTGAAACATAGAAATGAGATGCGATATCGCGTTTTAAGAAGCATTAGAAAGCTATTGCTACGATACGTAGACATCTGCAAACGCTTTTTCCTTGCTAGGAAGTGTCGCATTTACATTCATTTGAAATGTAGACGAGGAATACGTGACACTTCGCAAATCATATCATATCTTACCATGAAACATAGAAATGAGATGCGATATCGCGTTGTAAGAAGCATTAGAAAGCTATTGCTAACGATACGTAGACATCTGCAAACGCTATTTCCTAGCGAGGAAGTATCGCAATCACATTCATTTGAAGTGTAGACGAGGAATACATAACACTTCGCAAATCATGTTATATCTTACCATAAAACATAGAAATGAGATGCGATATCGCGTTTTAAGAAGCACTAGAAAGCTATTGCTACGATACGTAGACATCTGCAAACGCTATTTCCTAGCGAGGAAGTGTCGCATTTACATTCATTTGAATCGTAGACGAGGAATGCATAACACTTCGCAATGAATGCTATATCTTACCATGAAACATAGAAATGAGATGCGATATCGCGTTCTAAGAAGCATTAGAAAGCTATTGCTACGATACGTAGACATCTGCAAACGCCATTTCCTAGCGAGGAAGTATCGCATTTACATTCATTTGAAGTGTAGACGAGGAATACATAACACTTCGCAAATCATGTTATATCTTACCATGAAACATAGAAATGAGATGCGATATCGCGTTTTAAGAATCATATGAACCCTATTGCTACGATACGTAGACATTTGCAAACGCTATTTCGTTGCAAGGAAATGTCACATTTACATTCATTTGAAGTGTAGACGAGGAATACATAACACTTCGCATATCATATTATACCTTACCATGAATCATAGAAATGAGATGCGATATCGCCTTTTAAGAATCGTAAAAACTCTATCGCTACGATACGTAGACATCTGCAAACGCTGTTTCCTAGCGAGGAAGTGTCGCATTTACATTCATTTGAAGTGTAGACGAGGAATGCATAACATTTCGCAATGAATATTATATCTTATCATGAAACATAGATATGAGATGCAATATTTCGTTCTAAGAAGCATTTGAACTGTATTGCTTCGATACGTAGAAATCTGCAAACGCTATTTCCTTGCAAGGAAGTGTCGCATTTTCATTCATTTGAAGTGTAGACGAGGAATACATGATATTTCGCAAATCATATTATATCTTACCATGAAACATAGAAATGAGATGCGATATCGCGTTTTAAGAAGCATTAGAACACTGTTGCTACGATATGTAGACATTTGCAAACGCTATTTCCTAGCAAAGAAGTGTCGCATTTACATTCATTTGAAGTGTAGACGAGGAATACATAACACTTCGCAAATCATGTTATATCTTACCTTGAAACATAGAAATGAGATGCGATATCGCGTTTTAAGAAGCATTAGAAAGCTATTGCTACGATACGTAGACACCTGCAAACGCTATTTCCTTGCTAGGAAGTGTCGCATTTACATTCATTTGAAATGTAGACGAGGAATACGTGACACTTCGCAAATCATATTATATCTTACCATGAAACATAGAAATGAGATGCGATATCGCGTTTTAAGAAGCATTAGAAAGCTATTGCTAACGATACGTAGACATCTGCAAACGCTATTTCCTAACGAGGAAGTATCGCATTTACATTCATTTGAAGTGTAGACGAGGAATACATGATACTTCGCAAATCATATTATATCTTACCGTGAAACATAGAAATGATATGCGATATCGCGTTTTAAGAATCATATGAACTCTATTGCTACGATACGTAGACATCTGCAATCGCTATTTCCTAGCAAGGAAGTGTCGCATTTACATTCATTTGAAGTGTAGACGAGGAATGCATAACACTTCGCAATGAATATTATATCTTATCATGAAACATAGATATGAGATGCAATATTTCGTTCTAAGAAGCATTTGAACTGTATTGCTTCGATACGTAGACATCCGCAAACGCTATTTCCTTGCAAGGAAGTGTCGCACTTACATTCATTTGAAGTGTAGACGAGGAATACATGATACTTCGCAAATCATATTATATCTTACCATGAAACATAGAAATGAGATGCGATATCGCGTTTTAAGAAGCATTAGAACACTGTTGCTACGATATGTAGACATTTGCAAACGCTATTTCCTAGCAAAGAAGTGTCGCATTTACATTCATTTGAAGTGTAGACGAGGAATACATAGCACTTCGCAAATCATGTTATATCTTACCTTGAAACATAGAAATGAGATGCGATATCGCGTTTTAAGAAGCATTAGAAAGCTATTGCTACGATACGTAGACATCTGCAAACGCCATTTCCTTGCTAGGAAGCGTCGCATTTACATTCATTTGAAATGTAGACGAGGAATACGTGACACTTCGCAAATCATATTATATCTTACCATGAAACATAGAAATGAGATGCGATATCGCGTTTTAAGAAGCATTAGAAAGCTATTGCTAACGATACGTAGACATCTGCAAACGCTATTTCCTAGCGAGGAAGTATCGCAATCACATTCACTTGAAGTGTAGACGAGGAATACATAACACTTCGCAAATCATGTTATATCTTACCATAAAACATAGAAATGAGATGCGATATCGCGTTTTAAGAAGCACTAGAAAGCTATTGCTACGATACGTAGACATCTGCAAACGCTATTTCCTAGCGAGGAAGTGTCGCATTTACATTCATTTGAATCGTTGACGAGGAATGCATAACACTTCGCAATGAATATTATATTTTACCATGAAACATAGAAATGAGATGCGATATCGCGTTCTAAGAAGCATTAGAAAGCTATTGCTACGATACGTAGACATCTGCAAACGCTATTTCCTAGCGAGGAAGTATCGCATTTACATTCATTTGAAGTGTAGACGAGGAATACATAACACTTCGCAAATCATGTTATATCTTACCATGAAACATAGAAATGAGATGCGATATCGCGTTTTAAGAGTCATATGAACTCTATTGCTACGATACGTAGACATTTGCAAACGCTATTTCGTTGCAAGGAAATGTCACATTTACATTCATTTGAAGTGTAGACGAGGAATACATAACACTTCGCATATCATATTATACCTTACCATGAATCATAGAAATGAGATGCGATATCGCCTTTTAAGAATCGTAAAAACTCTATCGCTACGATACGTAGACATCTGCAAACGCTGTTTCCTAGCGAGGAAGTGTCGCATTCACATTCATTTGAAGTGTAGACGAGGAATACATGATACTTCGCAAATCATATTATATCTTACCATGAAACATAGAAATGATATGCGATATCGCGTTTTAAGAATCATATGAACTCTATTGCTACGATACGTAGACATCTGCAATCGCTATTTCCTAGCAAGGAAGTGTCGCATTTACATTCATTTGAAGTGTAGACGAGGAATGCATAACACTTCGCAATGAATATTATATCTTATCATGAAACATAGAAATGAGATGCGATATCGCGTTCTAAGAAGCATTAGAACACTGTTGCTACGATATGTAGACATTTGCAAACACTATTTCCTAGCAAAGAAGTGCCGCATTTACATTCATTTGAAGTGTAGACGAGGAATTCATAACACTTCGCAAATCATGTTATATCTTACCTTGAAACATAGAAATGAGATGCGATGTCGCGTTTTAAGAAGCATTAGAAAGCTATTGCTACGATACGTAGACATCTGCAAACGCTATTTCCTAGCGAGGAAGTGTCGCATTTACATTCATTTGAATCGTAGACGAGGGATGCATAACACTTCGCAATGAATGTTATATCTTACCATGAAACATAGAAATGAGATGCGATATCGCGTTTTAAGAAGCATTAGAAAGCTATTGCTAACGATACGTAGACATCTGCAAACGCTATTTCCTAGCGAGGAAGTATCGCAATCACATTCATTTGAAGTGTAGACGAGGAATACATAACACTTCGCAAATCATGTTATATCTTACCATGAAACATAGAAATGAGATGCGATATCGCGTTTTAAGAAGCATTAGAAAGCTATTGCTAACGATACGTAGACATCTGCAAACGCTACTTCCAAGCGAGGAAATATCGCAATCACATTCAGTTGAAGTGTAGACGAGGAATACATAACACTTCGCAAATCATGTTATATCTTACCATAAAACATAGAAATGAGATGCGATATCGCGTTTTAGGAATCATATGAACTCTATTGCTACGATACGTAGACATCTGCAATCGCGATTTCCTAGCAAGGAAGTGTCGCATTTACATTCATTTGAAGTGTAGACGAGGAATGCATAACACTTCGCAATGAATATTATATCTTATCATGAAACATAGATATGAGATGCAATATCTCGTTATAAGAAGCATTTGAACTCTATTGCTTCGATACGTAGACATCTGCAAACGCTATTTCCTTGCAAGGAAGTGTCGCATTCACATTCATTTGAAGTGTAGACGAGGAATACAAAACACTTCGCAAATCATGTTATATCTTACCATAAAACATAGAAATGAGATGCGATATCGCGTTTTAAGAATCATATGAACTCTATTGCTACGATACGTAGACATCTGCAATCGCTATTTCCTAGCAAGGAAGTGTCGCATTTACATTCATTTGAAGTGTAGACGAGGAAGGCATAACACTTCGCAATGAATATTATATCTTATCATGAAACATAGGTATGAGATGCAATATTTCGTTCTTAGAACCATTTGAACTGTATTGCTTCGATACGTAGACATCTGCAAACGCAATTTCCTTGCAAGGAAGTGTCGCATTTACATTCATTTGAAGTGTAGACGAGGAATACATGATACTTCGCAAATCATATTATATCTTACCATGAAACATAGAAATGAGATGCGATATCGCGTTTTAAGAAGCATTAGAACACTGTTGCTACGATATGTAGACATTTGCAAACGCTATTTCCTAGCAAAGAAGTGTCGCATTTACATTCATTTGAAGTGTAGACGAGGAATACATAACACTTCGCAAATCATGTTATATCTTACCTTGAAACATAGAAATGAGATGCGATATCGCGTTTTAAGAAGCATTAGAAAGCTATTGCTACGATACGTAGACATCTGCAAACGCTATTTCCTAGCGAGGAAGTATCGCATTTACATTCATTTGAAGTGTACAGGAGGAATACATAACACTTCGCAAATCATGTTATATCTTACCATGAAACATAGAAATGAGATGCGATATCGCGTTTTAAGAAGCATTAGAAAGCTATTGCTAACGATACGTAGACATCTGCAAACGCTACTTCCAAGCGAGGAAGTATCGCAATCACATTCAGTTGAAGTGTAGACGAGGAATACATAACACTTCGCAAATCATGTTATATCTTACCATAAAACATAGAAATGAGATGCGATATCGCGTTTTAAGAATCATATGAACTCTATTGCTACGATACGTAGACATCTGCAATCGCGATTTCCTAGCAAGGAAGTGTCGCATTTACATTCATTTGAAGTGTAGACGAGGAATGCATAACACTTCGCAATGAATATTATATCTTATCATGAAACATAGATATGAGATGCAATATCTCGTTATAAGAAGCATTTGAACTCTATTGCTTCGATACGTAGACATCTGCAAACGCTATTTCCTTGCAAGGAAGTGTCGCATTCACATTCATTTGAAGTGTAGACGAGGAATACAAAACACTTCGCAAATCATGTTATATCTTACCATGAAACATAGAAATGAGCTGCGATATCGCGTTTTAAGAATCATATGAACTCTATTGCTACGATACGTAGACATTTGCAAACGCTATTTCGTTGCAAGGAAATGTCACATTTACATTCATTTGAAGTGTAGACGAGGAATGCATAACACTTCGCAATGAATATTATATCTTATCATGAAACATAGATATGAGATGCAATATTTCGTTCTAAGAAGCATTTGAACTGTATTGCTTCGATACGTAGACATCTGCAAACGCTATTTCCTTGCAAGGAAGTGTCGCATTTACATTCATTTGAAGTGTAGACGAGGAATACATGATACTTCGCAAATCATATTATATCTTACCACGAAACATAGAAATGAGATGCGATATCGCGTTTTAAGAAGCATTAGAACACTGTTCCTACGATATGTAGACATTTGCAAACGCTATTTCCTAGCAAAGAAGTGTCGCATTTACATTCATTTGAAGTGTAGACGAGGAATACATAACACTTCGCAAATCATGTTATATCTTACCTTGAAACATAGAAATGAGATGCGATATCGCGTTTTAAGAAGCATTAGAAAGCTATTGCTACGATACGTAGACATCTGCAAACGCTATTTCCTTGCTAGGAAGTGTCGCATTTACATTCATTTGAAATGTAGACGAGGAATACGTGACACTTCGCAAATCATATCATATCTTACCATGAAACATAGAAATGAGATGCGATATCGCGTTGTAAGAAGCATTAGAAAGCTATTGCTAACGATACGTAGACATCTGCAAACGCTATTTCCTAGCGAGGAAGTATCGCAATCACATTCATTTGAAGTGTAGACGAGGAATACATAACACTTCGCAAATCATGTTATATCTTACCATAAAACATAGAAATGAGATGCGATATCGCGTTTTAAGAAGCACTAGAAAGCTATTGCTACGATACGTAGACATCTGCAAACGCTATTTCCTAGCGAGGAAGTGTCGCATTTACATTCATTTGAATCGTAGACGAGGAATGCATAACACTTCGCAATGAATGTTATATCTTACCATGAAACATAGAAATGAGATGCGATATCGCGTTCTAAGAAGCATTAGAAAGCTATTGCTACGATACGTAGACATCTGCAAACGCTATTTCCTAGCGAGGAAGTATCGCATTTACATTCATTTGAAGTGTAGACGAGGAATACATAACACTTCGCAAATCATGTTATATCTTACCATGAAACATAGAAATGAGATGCGATATCGCGTTTTAAGAATCATATGAACCCTATTGCTACGATACGTAGACATTTGCAAACGCTATTTCGTTGCAAGGAAATGTTACATTTACATTCATTTGAAGTGTGGACGAGGAATACATAACACTTCGCATATCATATTATACCTTACCATGAATCATAGAAATGAGATGCGATATCGCCTTTTAAGAATCGTAAAAACTCTATCGCTACGATACATAGACATCTGCAAACGCTGTTTCCTAGCGAGGATGTGTCGCATTTACATTCATTTGAAGTGTAGACGAGGAATGCATAACATTTCGCAATGAATATTATATCTTATCATGAAACATAGACATGAGATGCAATATTTCGTTCTAAGAACCATTTGAACTGTATTGCTTCGATACGTAGAAATCTGCAAACGCTATTTCCTTGCAAGGAAGTGTCGCATTTGCATTCATTTGAAGTGTAGACGAGGAATACATGATATTTCGCAAATCATATTATATCTTACCATGAAACATAGAAATGAGATGCGATATCGCGTTTTAAGAAGCATTAGAACACTGTTGCTACGATATGTAGACATTTGCAAACGCTATTTCCTAGCAAAGAAGTGTCGCATTTACATTCATTTGAAGTGTAGACGAGGAATACATAACACTTCGCAAATCATGTTATATCTTACCTTGAAACATAGAAATGAGATGCGATATCGCGTTTTAAGAAGCATTAGAAAGCTATTGCTACGATACGTAGACACCTGCAAACGCTATTTCCTTGCTAGGAAGTGTCGCATTTACATTCATTTGAAATGTAGACGAGGAATACGTGACACTTCGCAAATCATATTATATCTTACCATGAAACATAGAAATGAGATGCGATATCGCGTTTTAAGAAGCATTAGAAAGCTACTGCTAACGATACGTAGACATCTGCAAACGCTATTTCCTAACGAGGAAGTATCGCATTTACATTCATTTGAAGTGTAGACGAGGAATACATGATACTTCGCAAATCATATTATATCTTACCATGAAACATAGAAATGATATGCGATATCGCGTTTTAAGAATCATATGAACTCTATTGCTACGATACGTAGACATCTGCAATCGCTATTTCCTATCAAGGAAGTGTCGCATTTACATTCATTTGAAGTGTAGACGAGGAATGCATAACACTTCGCAATGAATATTATATCTTATCATGAAACATAGATATGAGATGCAATATTTCGTTCTAAGAAGCATTTGAACTGTATTGCTTCGATACGTAGACATCTGCAAACGCTATTTCCTTGCAAGGAAGTGTCGCATTTACATTCATTTGAAGTGTAGACGAGGAATACATGATACTTCGCAAATCATATTATATCTTACCATGAAACATAGAAATGAGATGCGATATCGCGTTTTAAGAAGCATTAGAACACTGTTGCTACGATATGTAGACATTTGCAAACGCTATTTCCTAGCAAAGAAGTGTCGCATTTACATTCATTTGAAGTGTAGACGAGGAATACATAGCACTTCGCAAATCATGTTATATCTTACCTTGAAACATAGAAATGAGATGCGATATCGCGTTTTAAGAAGCATTAGAAAGCTATTGCTACGATACGTAGACATCTGCAAACGCCATTTCCTTGCTAGGAAGCGTCGCATTTACATTCATTTGAAATGTAGACGAGGAATACGTGACACTTCGCAAATCATATTATATCTTACCATGAAACATAGAAATGAGATGCGATATCGCGTTTTTAGAAGCATTAGAAAGCTATTGCTAACGATACGTAGACATCTGCAAACGCTATTTCCTAGCGAGGAAGTATCGCAATCACATTCATTTGAAGTGTAGACGAGGAATACATAACACTTCGCAAATCATGTTATATCTTACCATAAAACATAGAAATGAGATGCGATATCGCGTTTTAAGAAGCACTAGAAAGCTATTGCTACGATACGTAGACATCTGCAAACGCTATTTCCTAGCGAGGAAGTGTCGCATTTACATTCATTTGAATCGTTGACGAGGAATGCATAACACTTCGCAATGAATATTATATTTTACCATGAAACATAGAAATGAGATGCGATATCGCGTTCTAAGAAGCATTAGAAAGCTATTGCTACGATACGTAGACATCTGCAAACGCTATTTCCTAGCGAGGAAGTATCGCATTTACATTCATTTGAAGTGTAGACGAGGAATACATAACACTTCGCAAATCATGTTATATCTTACCATGAAACATAGAAATGAGATGCGATATCGCGTTTTAAGAAGCATTAGAACACTATTGCTACGATAGGTAAACATTTGCAAACGCTATTTCCTAGCGAGGAAGTGTCGCATTTACATTCATTTGAATCGTAGACGAGGAATGCATAACACTTCGCAATGAATATTATATCTTACCATGAAACATAGAAATGATATGCGATATCGCGTTTTAAGAATTATATGAACTCTATTGCTTCGATACGTAGACATCTGCAAACGCTATTTCCTTGCAAGGAAGTGTCGCATTCACATTCATTTGAAGTGTAGACGAGGAATACAAAACACTTCGCAAATCATGTTATATCTTACCATGAAACATAGAAATGAGCTGCGATATCGCGTTTTAAGAATCATATGAACTCTATTGCTACGATACGTAGACATTTGCAAACGCTATTTCGTTGCAAGGAAATGTCACATTTACATTCATTTGAAGTGTAGACGAGGAATGCATAACACTTCGCAATGAATATTATATCTTATCATGAAACATAGATATGAGATGCAATATTTCGTTCTAAGAAGCATTTGAACTGTATTGCTTCGATACGTAGACATCTGCAAACGCTATTTCCTTGCAAGGAAGTGTCGCATTTACATTCATTTGAAGTGTAGACGAGGAATACAAAACACTTCGCAAATCATGTTATATCTTACCATGAAACATAGAAATGAGCTGCGATATCGCGTTTTAAGAATCATATGAACTCTATTGCTACGATACGTAGACATTTGCAAACGCTATTTCGTTGCAAGGAAATGTCACATTTACATTCATTTGAAGTGTAGACGAGGAATGCATAACACTTCGCAATGAATATTATATCTTATCATGAAACATAGATATGAGATGCAATATTTCGTTCTAAGAAGCATTTGAAATGTATTGCTTCGATACGTAGACATCTGCAAACGCTATTTCCTTGCAAGGAAGTGTCGCATTTACATTCATTTGAAGTGTAGACGAGGAATACATGATACTTCGCAAATCATATTATATCTTACCACGAAACATAGAAATGAGATGCGATATCGCGTTTTAAGAAGCATTAGAACACTGTTGCTACGATATGTAGACATTTGCAAACGCTATTTCCTAGCAAAGAAGTGTCGCATTTACATTCATTTGAAGTGTAGACGAGGAATACATAATACTTCGCAAATCATGTTATATCTTACCTTGAAACATAGAAATGAGATGCGATATCGCGTTTTAAGAAGCATTAGAAAGCTATTGCTGCGATACGTAGACATCTGCAAACGCTATTTCCTTGCTAGGAAGTGTCGCATTTACATTCATTTGAAGTGTAGACGAGGAATACATAACACTTCGCAAATCATGTTATATCTTACCATAAAACATAGAAATGAGATGCGATATCGCGTTTTAAGAAGCACTAGAAAGCTATTGCTACGATACGTAGATATCTGCAAACGCTATTTCCTAGCGAGGAAGTGTCGCATTTACATTCATTTGAATCGTAGACGAGGAATGCATAACACTTCGCAATGAATATTATATCTTACCATGAAACATAGAAATGAGATGCGATATCGCGTTTTAAGAAGCATTAGAAAGCTATTGCTACGATACGTAGACATCTGCAAACGCTATTTCCTAGCGAGGAAGTATCGCATTTACATTCATTTGAAGTGTAGACGAGGAATACATGATACTTCGCAAATCATATTATATCTTACCATGAAACATAGAAATGATATACGATATCGCGTTTTAAGAATCATATGAACTCTATTGCTACGATACGTAGACATCTGCAATCGCTATTTCCTAGCAAGGAAGTGTCGCATTTACATTCATTTGAAGTGTAGACGCGGAATGCATAACACTTCGCAATGAATATTATATCTTATCATGAAACATAGATATGAGATGAAATATTTCGCTCTAAGAAGCATTTGAACTGTATTGGTTCGATACGTAGAAATCTGCAAACGCTATTTCCTTGCAAGGAAGTGTCGCATTTACATTCATTTGAAGTGTAGACGAGGAATACATGATACTTCGCAAATCATATTATATCTTACCATGAAACATAGAAATGAGATGCGATATCGCGTTTTAAGAAGCATTAGAACACTGTTGCTACGATATGTAGACATTTGCAAACGCTATTTCCTAGCAAAGAAGTGTCGCATTTACATTCATTTGAAGTGTAAACGAGGAATTCATAACACTTCGCAAATCATGTTATATCTTACCTTGAAACATAGAAATGAGATGCGATGTCGCGTTTTAAGAAGCATTAGAAAGCTATTGCTACGATACGTAGACATCTGCAAACGCTATTTCCTAGCGAGGAAGTGTCGCATTTACATTCATTTGAATCGTAGACGAGAGATGCATAACACTTCGCAATGAATGTTATATCTTACCATGAAACATAGAAATGAGATGCGATATCGCGTTTTAAGAAGCATTAGAAAGCTATTGCTAACGATACGTAGACATCTGCAAACGCTATTTCCTAGCGAGGAAGTATCGCAATCACATTCATTTGAAGTGTAGACGAGGAATACATAACACTTCGCAAATCATGTTATATCTTACCATAAAACATAGAAATGAGATGCGATATCGCGTTTTAAGAAGCACTAGAAAGCTATTGCTACGATACGTAGACATCTGCAAACGCTATTTCCTAGCGAGGAAGTGTCGCATTTACATTCATTTGAATCGTAGACGAGGAATGCATAACACTTCGCAATGAATGTTATATCTTACCATGAAACATAGAAATGAGATGCGATATCGCGTTCTAAGAAGCATTAGAAAGCTATTGCTACGATACGTAGACATCTGCAAACGCTATTTCCTAGCGAGGAAGTATCGCATTTACATTCATTTGAAGTGTAGACGAGGAATACATAACACTTCGCAAATCATGTTATATCTTACCATGAAACATAGAAATGAGATGCGATATCGCGTTTTAAGAATCATATGAACCCTATTGCTACGATACGTAGACATTTGCAAACGCTATTTCGTTGCAAGGAAATGTCACATTTACATTCATTTGAAGTGTAGACGAGGAATACATAACACTTCGCATATCATATTATACCTTACCATGAATCATAGAAATGAGATGCGATATCGCCTTTTAAGAATCGTAAAAACTCTATCGCTACGATACGTAGACATCTGCAAACGCTTTTTCCTAGCGAGGAAGTGTCGCATTTACATTCATTTGAAGTGTAGACGAGGAATGCATAACATTTCGCAATGAATATTATATCTTATCATGAAACATAGATATGAGATGCAATATTTCGTTCTAAGAAGCATTTGAACTGTATTGCTTCGATACGTAGAAATCTGCAAACGCTATTTCCTTGCAAGGAAGTGTCGCATTTACATTCATTTGAAGTGTAGACGAGGAATACATGATATTTCGCAAATCATATTATATCTTACCATGAAACATAGAAATGAGATGCGATATCGCGTTTTAAGAAGCATTAGAACACTGTTGCTACGATATGTAGACATTTGCAAACGCTATTTCCTAGCAAAGAAGTGTCGCATTTACATTCATTTGAAGTGTAGACGAGGAATACATAACACTTCGCAAATCATGTTATATCTTACCTTGAAACATAGAAATGAGATGCGATATCGCGTTTTAAGAAGCATTAGAAAGCTATTGCTACGATACGTAGACACCTGCAAACGCTATTTCCTTGCTAGGAAGTGTCGCATTTACATTCATTTGAAATGTAGACGAGGAATACGTGACACTTCGCAAATCATATTATATCTTACCATGAAACATAGAAATGAGATGCGATATCGCGTTTTAAGAAGCATTAGAAAGCTATTGCTAACGATACGTAGACATCTGCAAACGCTATTTCCTAGCGAGGAAGTATCGCATTTACATTCATTTGAAGTGTAGACGAGGAATACATGATACTTCGCAAATCATATTATATCTTACCATGAAACATAGAAATGATATGCGATATCGCGTTTTAAGAATCATATGAACTCTATTGCTACGATACGTAGACATCTGCAATCGCTATTTCCTAGCAAGGAAGTGTCGCATTTACATTCATTTGAAGTGTAGACGAGGAATGCATAACACTTCGCAGTGAATATTATATCTTATCATGAAACATAGATATGAGATGCAATATTTCGTTCTAAGAAGCATTTGAACTGTATTGCTTCGATACGTAGACATCTGCAAACGCTATTTCCTTGCAAGGAAGTGTCGCATTTACAATCATTTGAAGTGTAGACGAGGAATACATGATACTTCGCAAATCATATTATATCTTACCATGAAACATAGAAATGAGATGCGATATCGCGTTCTAAGAAGCATTAGAACACTGTTGCTACGATATGTAGACATTTGCAAACGCTATTTCCTAGCAAAGAAGTGTCGCATTTACATTCATTTGAAGTGTAGACGAGGAATACATAGCACTTCGCAAATCATGTTATATCTTACCTTGAAACATAGAAATGAGATGCGATATCGCGTTTTAAGAAGCATTAGAAAGCTATTGCTACGATACGTAGACATCTGCAAACGCCATTTCCTTGCTAGGAAGTGTCGCATTTACATTCATTTGAAATGTAGACGAGGAATACGTGACACTTCGCAAATCATATTATATCTTATCATGAAACATAGAAATGAGATGCGATATCGCGTTTTAAGAAGCATTAGAAAGCTATTGCTAACGATACGTAGACATCTGCAAACGCTATTTCCTAGCGAGGAAGTATCGCAATCACATTCATTTGAAGTATAGACGAGGAATACATAACACTTCGCAAATCATGTTATATCTTACCATAAAACATAGAAATGAGATGCGATATCGCGTTTTAAGAAGCACTAGAAAGCTATTGCTACGATACGTAGACATCTGCAAACGCTATTTCCTAGCGAGGAAGTGTCGCATTTACATTCATTTGAATCGTTGACGAGGAATGCATAACACTTCGCAATGAATATTATATCTTACCATGAAACATAGAAATGAGATGCGATATCGCGTTCTAAGAAGCATTAGAAAGCTATTGCTACGATACGTAGACATCTGCAAACGCTATTTCCTAGCGAGGAAGTATCGCATTTACATTCATTTGAAGTGTAGACGAGGAATACATAACACTTCGCAAATCATGTTATATCTTACCATGAAACATAGAAATGAGATGCGATATCGCGTTTTAAGAAGCACTAGAAAGCTATTGCTACGATACGTAGACATCTGCAAACGCTATTTCCTTGCAAGTAAGTGTCGCATTTACATTCATTTGAATCGTAGACGAGGAATGCATAACACTTCGCAATGAATATTATATCTTATCATGAAACATAGATATGAGATGCAATATCTCGTTTTAAGATGCATTTGAACTCTATTGCTTCGATACGTAGACATCTGCAAACGCTATTTCCTAGCAAGGAAGTGTCGCATTTACATCCATTTGAATCGTAGACGAGGAATGCATAACACTTCGCAATGAATATTATATCTTATAATGAAACATAGATATGAGATGCAATATCTCGTTTAAGGAAGCATTTGAACTCTATTGCTTCGATACGTAGACATCTGCAAACGCTATTTCCTTGCAAGGAAGTGTCGCATTTACATTCATTTGAAGTGTAGGCGAGGAATACATAACACTTCGCAAATCATGTTATATCTTACCATGAAACATAGAATTGAGAACGCAATATCTTGTTCTTAGAAACATTTGAACTCTATTGCTTCGATGCGTAGACATCTGCAAACGCTATTTCCTAGCAAGGAAGTGTCGCATTTACATCCATTTGAATCGTAGTCGAGGAATGCATAACACTTCGCAATGAATATTATATCTTATCATGAAACATAGATATGAGATGCAATATCTCGTTTAAGGAAGCATTTGAACTCTATTGCTTCGATACGTAGACATCTGCAAACGCTATTTCCTTGCAAGGAAGTGTCGCATTTACATTCATTTGAAGTGTAGACGAGGAATACATGATACTTCGCAAATCATATTATATCTTACCATGAAACATAGAGATGAGATGCGATATCGCGTTTTAAGAAGCATTTGAACTCTATTGCTTCGATACGTAGACATCTGCAAACGCTACTTCCTTGCAAGGAAGTGTCGCATTTACATTCATTTGAAGTGTAGACGAGGAATACATGATACTACGCAAATCATATTATATCTTACCATGAAACATAGAAATGAGATGCGATATCGCGTTTTAAGAAGCATTAGAACACTATTGCCACGATAGGTAGACATTTGCAAACGCTATTTCCTAGCAAAGAAGTGTCGCATTTACATTCATTTGAAGTGTAGACGAGGAATACATAACACTTCGCAAATCATATTATATCTTGCCATGAAACATAGAAATGAGATGCAATATCGCGTTTTAAGAATCATAAGAACTCTATTGCTACGATACGTAGACATCTATAAACGCTATTTCCTTCCAAGGAAGTGTCGCATTTACATTCACTTGAAGTGTAGGCGAGGAATACATAACACTTCGCAATGAATATTACATCTTATCATGAAACATAGAATTGAGATGCGATATCTTGTTTTTGAAGCATTTGAACTCTATTGCTTCGATACGTAGACATCTGCAAACGCTATTTCCTAGCAAGGAAGTGTCGCATTTACATTCATTTGAAGTGTAGACGAGGAATACATAACACTTCGCAAAACATATTATATCTTACCATGAAACATAGAAATGAATGCAATATCGCGTTTTAAGAATCATAAGAACTCTATTGCTACGATACGTAGACATCTGCAAACGCTATTTCCTTGCAAGGAAGTGTCGCATTTACATTCATTTGAGTCGTAGACGAGGAATGCATAACACTTCGCAATGAATATTATATCTTATCATGAAACATAGATATGTGATGCAATATCTCGTTTTAAGAAGCACTTGAACTCTATTGCTTCGATACGTAGACATCTGCAAACGCTATTTCCTTGCAAGGAAGTGTCGCATTTACATTCATTTGAAGTGTAGACGAGGAATACATGACACTTCGCAAATCATATTATGTCTTACCATGAAACATAGAAATGAGATGCGATATCGCGTTTTAAGAATCATAAGAACTCTATTGCTACGATACGTAGATATCTGCAAACGCTATTTCGTTGCAAGTAAATGTCACATTTACAATCATCTGAAGTGTAGACGAGGAATACATAACACTTCGCATATCATATTATACCTTACCATGAAACATAGAAATGAGATGCGATATCGCCTTTTAAGAACCATAAAAACACTATCGCTACGATACGTAGACATCTGCAAACGCTATTTCCTTGCAAGGAAGTGTCGCATTTACATTCATTTGATTCGTAGACGAGGAATGCATAACACTTCGCAATGAATATTATATCTTACCATGAAACATAGAAATGAGATGCGATATCGCGTTTTAAGAAGCATTAGAAAGCTATTGCTACGATACGTAGACATCTGCAAACGCTATTTCCTAGCGAGGAAGTGTCGCGTTTACATTCATTTGAAGTGTAGGCGAGGAATACATAACACTTCGCAATGAATATTACATCTTATCATGAAACATAGAATTGAGATGCTATATCTTGTTTTTAGAAGCATTTGAACTCTATTGCTTCGATACGTAGACATCTGCAAACGCTATTTCCTAGCAAGGAAGTGTCGCATTCACATTCATTTGAAGTGTAGACGAGGAATACATAACACTTCGCAAATCATATTATATCTTACCATGAAACATAGAAATGAGATGCAATATCGCGTATTAAGAATCATAAGAACTCTATTGCTACGATACGTAGACATCTGCAAACGCTATTTCCTTGCAAGGAAGTGTCGCGTTTACATTCATTTGAATCGTAGACGAGGAATGCATAACACTCCGCAATGAATATTATATCTTATCATGAAACATAGATATGAGATGCAATATCTCATTTTAAGAAGCATTAGAACTGTATTGCTACGATACGTAGACATCTGCAAACGCTATTTCCTTGCAAGGAAGTGTCGCATTTACATTCATTTGAAGTGTAGACGGGGAATACATGATACTTCGCAAATCATATTATATCTTACCATGAAACATAGAAATGAGATGCGATATCGCGTTTTAAGAAGCATTAGAACACCATTGCTACGATAGGTAGACATTTGCTAACGCTATTTCCTAGCAAAGAAGTGTCGCATTTACATTCATTTGAAGTGTAGACGAGGAATACATAACACTTCGCAAATCATATTATATCTTGCCATGAAACATAGAAATGAGAAGCAATATCGCGTTTTAAGAATCATAAGAACTCTATTGCTACGATACGTAGACATCTGCAAACGCTATTTCCTTGCAGGGAAGTGTCGCATTTACATTCATTTGAAGTGTAGACGAGGAATACATGACACTTCGCAAATCATATTATATCTTACCATGAAACATAGAAATGAGATGCGATATCGCGTTTTAAGAAGCATTAGAAAGCTATTGCTACGATACGTATACATCTGCAAACGCTATTTCCTAGCGAGGAAGTATCGCATTTACATTCATTTGATGTGTAGACGAGGAATACATAACAATTCGCAAATCATATTATATCTTATCATGAAACATAGAAATGAGATGCGATATCGCGTTTTAAGAAGCATTGGAAATCTATTGCTACGATACGAAGACATCTGCAAACGCTATTTCCTAGCGAGGAAGTGTCGCATTTACATTCATTTGAAGTGTAGACGAGGAATACATAACACTTCCCCAATCATATTATATCTTACCATGAAACATGGAAATGAGATGCGATATCGCGTTTTAAGAAGCATTAGAACTCTATTGCTACGATACGTAGACATCTGCAAACGCTATTTCCTTGCAAGGAAGTGTCGCATTTACATGCATTTGAATCGTAGACGAGGAATGCATAACACTTCGCAGTGAATATTATATCTTATCATGATACATAGAAATGAGGTGCGATATGTCGTTTTAAGAAGCATTAGAACTCTATCCCTACGATACGTAGGCATCTGCAAACGCTATTTCCTTGCAAGGAAGTGTCGCATTTACATTCATTTGAAGTGTAGAAGAGGAATACATAACACATCGCAAATCATATTATATCTTACCATGAAACATAGAAATGAGATGCAATATCGCGTTTTAAGAATCATAAGAACTCTATCGCTACGATACGTAGACATCTGCAAACGCTATTTCCTTGCAAGCAAGTGTCGCATTCACATTCATTTGTAGTGTAGACGAGGAATACATGACACTTCGCAAATCATATTATATCTTACCATGAAACATAGAAATGAGATTCGATATCGCGTTTTAAGAAGCATTAGAAAGCTATTGCTACGATACGTAGACATTTGCAAACGCTATTTCCTAGCAAGGAAGTGTCGCATTTACATTCATTTGAAGTGTAGACGAGGAATACATGATACTTCGCAAATTATATTATATCTTACCATGAAACATAGAAATGAGATGCGATATCGCGTTTTAAGAAGTATTAGAACTCTATTGCTACGATACGTAGACATCTGCAGACGCTATTTCCTAGCAAGGAAGTGTCGCATTTACATTCATTTGAAGTGTAGACGAGGAATACATAATACTTCGCAAATCATATTATATCTTACCATGGAACATAGAAAAAAGATGCGATATCGCGTTTTAAGAAGCATTAGAACACTATTGCTACGATAGGTAGACATTTGCAAACGCTGTTTCCTAGCAAAGAAGTGTCGCATTTACATTCATTTGAATCGTAGACGAGGAATGCATAACACTTCGTAATGAATATTATATCTTACCATGAAACATAGAAATGAGGTGCGATATCGCGTTTTAAGAATCATATGAACTCTATTTCTACGATACGTAGACATCTGCAGACGCTATTTCCTAGCAAGGAAGTGTCGCACTTACATTCATTTGAAGTGTAGACGAGGAATACATAACACATCGCAAATCATATTACATCTTACCATGAAACATAGAAATGAGGTGCGATATCGCGTTTTAAGAAGCATTAGAACACTATTGATACGATACCTAGACATCTGCAGACGCTATTTCCTAGCAAGGAAGTGTCGCAATTACATTCATTTGAAGATTAGACGAGGAATACATGACGCTTCGCAAATCGTATTATATCTTACCATGAAACATAGAAATGAGATGCGATATCGCGTTTTAAGAAACATTATAAATCTATTGCTACGATACGTAGATATCTGCAAACGCTATTTCCTAGCGAGGAAGTGTCGCATTCACATTCATTTGAAGTGTAGACGAGGAATACATAACACTTCGCAAATCATATTATATCTTACCATGAAACATAGAAATGAGATGCAATATCGCGTTTTAAGTATCATAAGAACTCTATTGCTACGATACGTAGACATCTGCAAACGCTATTTCCTTGCAAGGAAGTGTCGCATTTACATTCATTTGAATCGTAGACGAGGAATGCATAACACTTCGCAATGAATATTATATCTTATCATGAAACATAGATATGAGATGCAATATCTCTTTTTAAGAAGCATTTGAACTCTATTGCTGCGATACGTAGACATCTGCAAACGCTATTTCCTTGCAAGGAAGTGTCGCATTTACATTCATTTGAAGTGTAGACGAGGAATACAAGATACTTCGCAAATCATATTATACCTTACCATGAAACATAGAGATGAGATGCGATATCGCGTTTTAAGAAGCATTTGAACTCTATTGCTTCGATACGTAGACATCTGCAAACGCTACTTCCTTGCAAGGAAGTGTCGCATTTACATTCATTTGAAGTGTAGACGAGGAATACATGACACTTCGCAAATCATATTATATCTTACCATGAAACATAGAAATGAGATGCGATATCGCGTTTTAAGAAGCATTAGAACTCTATTACTACGATAGCTAGACATCTGCAGACGCTATTTCCTAGCAAGGAAGTGTCGCATTTACATTCGTTTGAAGTGTAGACGAGGAATACATGATACTTAGCAAATTATATTATATCTTACCATGAAACATAGAAATGAGATGCGATATCGCGTTTTAAGAAGTATTAGAACTCTATTGCTACGATACCTAGACATCTGCAGACGCTATTTCCTAGCAAGGAAGTGTCGCATTTACATTCATTTGAAGTGTAGACGAGGAATACATAATACTTCGCAAATCATATTATATCTTACCATGGAACATAGAAAAAAGATGCGATATCGCGTTTTAAGAAGCATTAGAACACTATTGCTATGATAGGTAGACATTTGCAAACGCTATTTCCTAGCAAAGAAGTGTCGCATTTACATTCATTTGAATCGTAGACGAGGAATGCATAACACTTCGTAATGAATATTATATCTTACCATGAAACATAGAAATGAGATTCGATATCGCGTTTTAAGAAGCATTAGAAAGCTATTGCTACGATACGTAGACATCTGCAAACCCTATTTTCTAGCGAGGAAGTATCGCATTCACAATCATTTGAAGTGTAGACGAGCAATACATGACACTTCGCAAATCGTGTTATATCTTACCATGAACCATAGAAATGAGATGCGATATCGCGTTTTAAGAATCATATGAACTCTATTTCTACGATACGTAGACATCTGCAGACGCTATTTCCTAGCAAGGAAGTATCGGATTTACATTCATTTGAAGTGTAGACGAGGAATACATGATACTTCGCAAATCATATTATATCTTACCATGAAACATAGAAATGAGATGCGATATCGCGTTTTAAGAAGCATTTGAACTCTATTGCTTCGATACGTAGACATCTGCAAACGCTATTTCCTTGCAGGGAAATGTCGTATTTACATTCATTTGAAGTGTAGACGAGGAATACATGACACTTCGCAAATCATATTACATCTTACCATGAAACATAGAAATGAGATGCGATATCGCGTTATAAGAAGCATTAGAAAGCTATTGCTGCGATACGTAGACATCTGCAAATGCTATTTCCTAGCGAGGAAGTATCGCATTCACATTCATTTGTAGTGTAGACGAGGAATACATGATACTTCGCAAATTATATTATATCTTACCATGAAACATAGAAATGAGATGCGATATCGCGTTTTAAGAAGTATTAGAACTCTATTGCTACGATACCTAGACATCTGCAGACGCTATTTCCTAGCAAGGAAGTGTCGCATTTACATTCATTTGAAGTGTAGACGAGGAATACATAATACTTCGCAAATCATATTATATCTTACCATGGAACATAGAAAAAAGATGCGATATCGCGTTTTAAGAAGCATTAGAACACTATTGCTACGATAGGTAGACATTTGCAAACGCTATTTCCTAGCAAAGAAGTGTCGCATTTACATTCATTTGAATCGTAGACGAGGAATGCATAACACTTCGTAATGAATATTATATCTTACCATGAAACATAGAAATGAGATTCGATATCGCGTTTTAAGAAGCATTAGAAAGCTATTGCTACGATACGTAGACATCTGCAAACCCTATTTTCTAGCGAGGAAGTATCGCATTCACAATCATTTGAAGTGTAGACGAGCAATACATGACACTTCGCAAATCATGTTATATCTTACCATGAACCATAGAAATGAGATGCGATATCGCGTTTTAAGACTCATATGAACTCTATTTCTACGATACGTAGACATCTGCAGACGCTATTTCCTAGCAAGGAAGTGTCGCACTTACATTCATTTGAAGTGTAGACGAGGAATACATAACACATCGCAAATCATATTACATCTTACCATGAAACATAGAAATGAGATGCAATATCGCGTTTTAAGTATCATAAGAACTCTATTGCTACGATACGTAGACATCTGCAAACGCTATTTCCTTGCAAGGAAGTGTCGCATTTACATTCATTTGAATCGTAGACGAGGAATGCATAACACTTCGCAATGAATATTATATCTTATCATGAAACATAGATATGAGATGCAATATCTCTTTTTAAGAAGCATTTGAACTCTATTGCTGCGATACGTAGACATCTGCAAACGCTATTTCCTTGCAAGGAAGTGTCGCATTTACATTCATTTGAGTCGTAGACGAGGAATGCATAACACTTCGCAATGAATATTATATCTTATCATGAAACATAGATATGAGATGCAATATCTCTTTTTAAGAAGCATTTGAACTCTATTGCTGCGATACGTAGACATTTGCAAACGCTATTTCCTTGCAAGGAAGTGTCGCATTTACATTCATTTGAAGTGTAGACGAGGAATACATGATACTTCGCAAATCATATTATATCTTACCATGAAACATAGAAATGAGATGCGATATCGCGTTTTAAGAAGCATTTGAACTCTATTGCTTCGATACGTAGACATCTGCAAACGCTATTTCCTTGCAGGGAAATGTCGCATTTACATTCATTTGAAGTGTAGACGAGGAATACATGACACTTCGCAAATCATATTACATCTTACCATGAAACATAGAAATGAGATGCGATTTCGCGTTTTAAGAAGCATTAGAAAGCTATTGCTGCGATACGTAGACATCTGCAAATGCTATTTCCTAGCGAGGAAGTATCGCATTCACATTCATTTGTAGTGTAGACGAGGAATACATGACACTTCGCAAATCATATTATATCTTACCATGAAACATAGAAATGAGATTCGATATCGCGTTTTAAGAAGCATTAGAAAGCTATTGCTACGATACGTAGACATCTGCAGACGCTATTTCCTTGCATGGAAGTGTCGCATTTACATTCATTTGAAGTGTAGACGAGGAATACATAACACCTCGCAAATCATGTTATATCTTACCATGAAACATAGAATTGAGATGCGATATCGCGTTTTAAGAAACATTAGAACACTATTGCTACAGTACCTAGACATCTGCACACGCTATTTCCTAGCAAGGAAGTGTCGCATTTACATTCATTTGAAGTGTAGACGAGGAATACATAACACTTCGCAAATCATGTTATAATATCTTACCATGAAACATAGAATAGAGATGCGATATATTGTTTTTAGAAGCACCTGAACTCTATTGCTACGATACGTAGACATCTGCAGACGCTATTTCCTTGCAAGGAAGTGTCGCATTCACATTCATTTGAAGTGTAGACGAGGAATACATGATACTTCGCAAATCATATTATATCTTACCATGAAACATAGAAATGAGATGCGATATCGCGTTTTAAGAAGCATTTGAACTCTATTGCTTCGATACGTAGACATCTGCAAACGCTATTTCCTTGCAGGGAAATGTCGCATTTACATTCATTTGAAGTGTAGACGAGGAATACATGACACTTCGCAAATCATATTACATCTTACAATGAAACATAGAAATGAGATGCGATATCGCGTTTTAAGAAGCATTAGAAAGCTATTGCTGCGATACGTAGACATCTGCAAATGCTATTTCCTAGCGAGGAAGTATCGCATTCACATTCATTTGTAGTGTAGAGGAGGAATACATGACACTTCGCAAATCATATTATATCTTACCATGAAACATAGAAATGAGATTCGATATCGCGTTTTAAGAAGCATTAGAAAGCTATTGCTACGATACGTAGACATCTGCAAACGCTATTTCCTTGCAAGGAAGTGTCGCACTTACATTCATTTGAATCGTAGACGAGGAATGCATAACACTTCGCAATGAATATTACATCTTATCATGAAACATAGAAATGAGATGCGATATCTCGTTTTAAGAAGCATTTGAACTCTATTGCTTCGATTCGTAGACACCTGCAAACGCTATTTCCTTGCAAGGAAGTGTCACATTTACATTCTTCTGAAGTGAATACGAGGTATACATAACACTTTACAATGAATATTATATCTTATCATGCAACATAGTAATGAGATGCGATATCGCGTTTTAAGAAGCATTAGAACTCTATTGCTACGATACGTAGACATTTGCAAACGCTATTTCCTTGCAAGGAAGTGTCGCATTCACATTCATTTGTAGTGTAGACGAGGAATATATAACACTTCGCATATCATATTATATCTTACCATGAAACATAGAAATGAGATGCGATATCGCGTTTTAAGGATCATAAGAACTCTATTGCTACGATACGTAGACAACTGCAAACGCTATTTCCATGCAAGGAAGTGTCGCATTTACATTCATTTGAAGTGTAGACGAAGAATACAGAACACTTCGCAAATCATATTATATCTTACCATGAAACATAGAAATGAGATGCGATATCGCGTTTTAAGAAGTTTTAGAACTCTATTGCTACGATACCTAGACATCTGCAGACGCTATTTCCTAGCAAGGTGTAACGTCAGGCGTACCGCCTGCCACCCTCCGGCGTCCACCTCATCATCCCCAGCATCCGTATCCGGAGCCCCTGCACACGGGCCACCCGCCGACTCGCCGTCCCTACAGAAGGAGACAAAGGTACGAGAGGGAAGAAGGATGCAGCATGCCGCGCCCACGCGCGATCTCCACACACGAGGGGGAGGACTTCACCCCGTATTACGAGGGCGAGGAGCTCTCCGACACGTACTGGTTCGAATCCCCAGCGATCACGAAGCCCTATACGTACTTCTCGTACATATGGGACTAGGATAAGCACACTACTCATATATGTACATACACACCAACACACACCTAGATTTAAGTGAATATATGTATATATTTCATTCATGCACGGTTATGTTCCGTTGCACTCGCGCGCACACTCGACGCTCGCGGCTCACGCTTAACGCGGACCGCGCCCCACTCCGAACGGCCGCCCCACCACGAGGGCCGAGCGGCCGCCCTACTCCGACCGTCCGCCCCACCGCGAGGGCCCAGCGACTCGCGCGCGGCGCGACCCGAGGAGGTCGCGGACGCCAGATCCGAGAGTCAGTTCCTATCTCACCTCTGAACCGAAGAGTTCCTAACTCGCCTCCGAACCGAGGAGTTCTAACCCAGCATCCGAACGATGCACTTTCGATCCGAGCAATAGGCTCATTCGCAACGAGCAATTAGCTCTAATGCATTCGTCTCTACCCATACTCCCATAGCGGAGTCCATTCGATACTTCATACTATTTCTAATTCTCATTGTAATCGTTATTCAGTAACTTAGAATTTAGTCAAGTGTATCTAGTATAGTGAAATCATAGAATATAGTTTATTTTTACCAGATTCAAAGTATCTTTATTCGAGTTCAAATACAATTCCTTAATTCTAATCCACGGGTACGCTCGCAATTATTCTAATTCTATACCTCATCTGCGATAGTCTTGAGGCTCGACGACTAGAGCGAACCAGCGCTTAGTTGCTCCATCCTCACTTCTACCGTGTATAGAATATCTTGCGCCCAGGTTGATCCCGGTAAGCTAGAGCGAACCAACGCTTAGCAGCGCCGTACTCGACCGAAGTTCAAGTATTCTCGATGAGCCTTGCACCTCCGACAAAGCGTACACGACGCGTGGGGAGGAGAGAGTTTATTCGTCGTCTCGCTCGGGAATACGTGGGTGATGCACCAGAATATTCAATTTCCTGCGTTCGAGTCCTGGTTCCTGTGAAGGAGGTTTCCTTCGCCGCACGACCCGTACGAGTCGCCAATCGTCAGGGACAAACGCCGATACCTGCCAGCCGGAGTCAACCCGCCTGGACGCTTATTCCCGTAGACGTACCTCCGTTCCAGCCGTACGCCGCCGCCATCCCGGTTGCGGATCCAAGGCGCTCCAGGTACCTGGAAAGAGAAATCAGACAGCGGAATCAAGCCTTCGCAAGGTAAGTTTAGTGTTAATTATCGTTTTATCGAGTCCGAAACGCCAACGAACCCGGTCCGGACGCACTTCGCGTTATTTTCGGGAACGGTTACGACTTTGTGCCACCGTTGCGAGCGCAACCGCACCTCGGGACGTGACACAAGGAAGTGTCGCATTTACATTCATTTGAAGTGTAGACGAGGAATACATGACACATCGCAAATCATATTATACCTTACCATGAAACATAGAAATGAGATGCGATATCGCGTTTTAAGAAGCATTAGAACACTATTGTTACGATACCTAGACATCTGCAGACGCTATTTCCTAGAAAGGAAGTGTCACATCTACATTCATTTGAAG
Organism: Xylocopa sonorina; assembly: GCF_050948175.1. Lineage (NCBI taxonomy): Eukaryota > Metazoa > Arthropoda > Insecta > Hymenoptera > Apidae > Xylocopa > Xylocopa sonorina. The sequence goes on from NW_027490469.1 coordinate 88,250, forward strand.
AGTAGACGAGGAATACATGACGCTTCGCAAATCATATTATATCCTACCATGAAACATAGAAATGAGATGCGATATCGCGTTTTTAGAAGCATTAGAAATCTATTGCGACGATACGTAGACATCTGCAGACGCTATTTCCTTGCAAGGAAGTGTCGCATTTACATTCATTTGACGTGTAGACGAGGAATACATAACACTTCGCAAATCATGTTATATCTTACCATGAAACATAGAATTGAGATGCGATATCGCGTTTTAAGAAGCATTAGAACACTATTGCTACGATACCTAGACATCTGCACACGCTATTTCCTAGCAAGGAAGTGTCGCATTTACATTCATTTGAAGTGTAGAGGAGGAATACATAACACTTCGCAAATCATGTTATATCTTACCATGAAACATAGAATTAAGATGCGATATCTTGTTTTTAGAAGCATTTGAACTCTATTGCTTCGATACGTAGACATTTGCAAACGCTATTTCCTTGCAAGGAAGTGTCGCATTCACATTCATTTGTAGTGTAGACGAGGAATACATAACACTTCGCATATCATATTATATCTTACCATTAAACATAGAAATGAGATGCGATGTCGCGTTTTAAGAATCATAAGAACTCTATTGCTACGATACGTAGACATCTGCAAACGCTATTTCCTTGCAAGGAAGTGTCGCATTTACATTCATTTGAATCGTAGACGAGGAATGCATAACTCTTCGCAATGAATATTATACCTTATCATGAAACATAGATATGAGATGCAATATCTCGTTTTAAGAAGCATTTGAACTGTATTTCTTCGATACGTAGACATCTGCAAACGCTATTTCCTAACGAGGAAGTGTCGCATTCACATTCATTTGAAGTGTAGACGAGGAATACATAACACTTCGCAATGAATATTATACCTTATCATGACACATAGAAATGAGACGCGATATCTCGTTTTAAGAAGCATTAGAACTCCATACATACGATACGTAGACATCTGCAATCGATATCTCCTCTCAAAGATGTGTCGCATTTACATTCATTTGAAGCGTAAAGGAGGAATACATGACACATCGCAATGAATATTATATCTCACCATGGAACATAGTAATGAGATGCGATATCTCGTTTTAAGAAGCATTTGAACTCCATTGCTGCGATACGTAGACATCTGCAAACGCTATTTCCTTGCAAGGAAGAGTCGCATTTACATTCATTTGAAGTGTAGACGAGGAATACATAACACTTCGCAAACCATATTATATCTTACCATGAAACATAGAAATGAGATGCGATATCGCGTTTTAAGGATCATAAGAACTCTATTGCTACGATACGTAGACATCTGCAAACGCTATTTCCATGCAAGGAAGTGTCGCATTTACATTCATTTGAAGTGTAGACGAAGAATACAGAACACTTCGCAAATCAAATTATATCTTACCATGAAACATAGAAATGAGATGCGATATTCGGTTTTAAGAAGCATTAGAACTCTCTTGCTACGATACCTAGACATCTACAGACGCTATTTCCTAGCAAGGTAGTGTCGCATTTACATTCATTTGAAGTGTAGACGAGGAATACGTAAGACTTCGCATATCATATTATATCTTACCATCAAACATAGAAATGAGATGCGATGTCGCGTTTTAAGAATCATAAGAACTCTATTGCTACGATACGTAGACATCTGCAAACGCTATTTCCTTGCAAGGAAGTGTCGCATTTACATTCATTTGAATCGTAGACGAGGAATGCATAACTCTTCGCAATGAATATTATATCTTATCATGAAACATAGATATGAGATGCCATATCTCGTTTTAAGAAGCATTTGAACTGTATTTCTTCGATTCGTAGACATCTGCATACGCTATTTCCTAGCAAGGAAGTGTCGCATTTACATTCTTCTGAAGTGAATACGAGGTATACATAACACTTTACAATGAATATTATATCTTACCATGAAACATAGAAATGAGATGCAATATCGCGTTTTAAGAAGCATAAGAACTCTATTGCTACGATACGCAGACATCTGCAAACGCTATTTCCTTGCAAGGAAGAGTCGCATTTACATTCTTCTGAAGAGAATACGTGGTATACATAACACTTTACAATGAATATTATATCCTATCATGCAACGTAGAAATGAGATGCGATATCGCGTTTTAAGAAGCATTAGAACTCTATCCCTACGATTCGTAAACATCTGCAAACGCTGTTTCCTAGCAAGGAAGTGTCGCATTTACATTCATTTGAAGTGTAGACGAGGAATACATGACACTTCGCAAATCATATTATATCTTACCATGAAACATAGAAATGAGATGCAATATCGCGTTTTAAGAAGCATAAGAACTCAATTGCTACGATACGTAGACAACTGCAAACGCTATTTCCTTGCAAGGAAGTTTCGCATTTACATTCTTCTGAAGAGAATACGAGGTATACATAACACTTTACAATGAATATTATATCCTATCATGCAACATAGAAACGAGATGCGATATCGCGTTTTAAGAAGCATTAGAACTCTATCCCTACGATACGTAAACATCTGCAAACGTTATTTCCTAGCAAGGAAGTGTCGCATTTACATTCATTTGAATCGTAGACGAGGAATGCATAACATTTCGCAATGAATACTAAATCTTATCATGAAACATAGATATGAGCTGCGATATCTCGTTTTAAGAAGCATTTGAACTCTATTGCTTCGATTCGTAGACATCTGCAAACGCTATTTCCTTGCAAGGAAGTGTCGCATTTACATTCTTCTGAAGTGAATACGAGGTATACATAACACATTACAATGAATATTATATCTTATCATGCAACATAGTAATGAGATGCGATATCGCGTTTTAAGAAGCATTAGATCTCTATCCCTACGATACGTAAACATCTGCAAACGCTATTTCCATGCAAGGAGCTCTCGCATTTACATTCTTCTTAAGAGAATACGAGGTACACATAACACTTTACAAAGAATATTATATCCTATCATGCAACATAGAAATGAGATGCGATATCGCGTTTTAAGAAGCATTAGAACTCTATCCCTACGATACGTAAACATCTGCAAACGCTGTTTCCTAGCAAGGAAGTGTCGCATTTACATTCATTTGAATCGTAGACGAGGAATGCATAACACTTCGCAATGAATATTAAATCTTATCATGAAACATAGTAATGAGATGCGATATCTCGTTTTAAGAAGCATTTGAACTCTATTTCTTCGATACGTAGACATCTGCAAACGCTATTTCCTTGCAAGGAAGTGTCGCATTTGCATTCATTTGAATCGTAGACGAGGAATGCATAACACTTCGCAATGAATATTATATCTTACCATGAAACATAGAAATGAGATGCGATATCGCGTTTTAAGAATCACAAGAACTCTATTGCTACGATACGTAGACATCTGCAAACGCTATTTCGTTGCAAGTAAGTGTCGCATTTACATTCATTTGAAGTGTAGACGAGGAATACATAACACTTCGCAAATCATAATATATCTTACCATGAAACATAGGAATGAGATGCGATATCGCGTTTTAAGAAGCATTAGAACACTATTGCTACGATAGGTAGACATTCGCAAACGCTATTTCCTAGCAAGGAAGTGTCGCATTCACATTCATTTGACGTGTAGACGAGGAATACATAACACTTCGCAATGGATATTATATCTTATCATGAAACATAGATATGAGATGCAATATCTCGTTTTAAGAAGCATTTGAACTCTATTGCTTCGATACGTAGACATCTGCAAACGCTATTTCCTTGCAAGGAAGTGTCGCATTTACATTCATTTGAAGTGTAGACGAGGAATACATAACACTTCGCAATGAATATTATATCTTATCATGAAACATAGATATGAGATGCAATATCTCGTTTTAAGAAGCATTTGAACTCTATTGCTTCGATACGTAGACATCTGCAAACGCCATTTCCTTGCAAGGAAGCGTCGCATTTACATTCATTTGAAGTGTAGACGAGGAATACATGACACTTCGCAAATCATATTATATCTTACCATGAAACATAGAAATGAGATGCGATATCGCGTTTTAAGAATCATAAGAACTCTATTGCTACGATACCTAGACATCTGCAAACGCTATTTCCTTGCAAGGAAGTGTCTCGTTTACATTCATTTGAAGTGTAGACGAGGAATACATAACACTTCGCAAATCATATTATATCTTACCAAGAAATATAGAAATGAGATGCGATATCGCGTTTTAAGAAGCATTAGAATTCTATTGCTACGGTAGGTAGACGTTTGCAAACGCTCATTCCTTGTAAGGAAGTGTCGCATTTACATTTATTTGAAGTGTAGACGAGGAATACATGAAACTTCGCAAATCGTATTATATCTTACCATGAAACATAGAAATGAGATGCGATATCGCGTTTTAAGAAGCATTAGAAATCTATTGCTACGATACGTAGACATCTGCAAACGCTATTTCCTAGCGAGGAAGTTTCGCATTCACATTCATTTGCAGTGTAGACGAAGAATCCATAACACTTCGCAAATCATATTATATCTTACCATGCAACATAGAAATGAGATGCGATATCGCGTTTTAAGAATCATAAGAACTCTATTGCTACGATACGTAGACATCTGCAAACGCTATTTCCTTGCAAGCAAGTGTCGCATTTACATTCATTTGAAGTGTAGACGAGGAATACATAACACTTCGCAAATCATATTATATCTTACCATGAAACATAGAAATGAGTTGCGATATCGCGTTTTAAGAAGCATTGGAAATCTATTGCTACGATACGTAGACATTCGCAAACGCTATTTCCTTGCAAGGAAGTGTCGCATTCACATTCATTTGAAGTGTAGACGTGGAATACATAACACTTCGCAAATCATATTATATCTTACCATGAAACATAGAAATGAGATGCGATATCGCGTTTAAAGAATCATAAGAACTCTATTGCTACGATACGTAGACATCTGCAAACGCTATTTCCTTGCAAGGAAGTGTCTCATTTACATTCATTTGAAGTGTAGACGAGGAATACATAACACTTCGCAATTCATATTATATCTTACCATGAAATATAGAAATGAGATGCGATATCGCGTTTTAAGAAGCATTAGAACTCTATTGCTACGGTAGGTAAACGTTTGCAAACCCTCTTTCCTTGTAAGGAAGTGTCGCATTTGCATTCATTTGCAGTGTAGACGAGGAATACATGACACTTCGCAAATCATATTATATCTTACCATGAAACATACAAATGAGGTGCGATATCGCGTTTTAAGAATCATAAGAACTCTATTGCTACGATACGTAGACATCTGCAAACGCTATTTCCTAGCGAGGAAGTGTCGCATTTACATTCATTTGAATCGTAAGCGAGGAATGCATAACACTTCGCAATGAATATTATATCTTATCATGAAACATAGATATGAGATGCAATATCTCGTTTTAAGAAGCATTTGAACCCTATTGCTTCGATACGTAGACATCTGCAAACGCTATTTCCTTGCAAGGAAGCGTCGCATTTACATTCATTTGAAGTGTAGACGAGGAATACATGACACTTCGCAAATCATATTATATCTTACCATGAAACATAGAAATGAGATGCGATATCGCGTTTCAGAAAGCATTAGAACTCTATTGCTACGATAGGTAGACATCTGCAAACGCTATTTCCTTACAAGGAAGTGTCGCATTTACATTCATTTGAAGTGTAGACGAGGAAAACATAACACTTCGCAAATCATATTATATCTTACCATGAAACATAGAACTGAGATGCGGTATCGCGTTTTAAGAAGCATTAGAACACTATTGCTACGATAGGTAGACATTTGCAAACGCTATTTCCTTGCAAGGAAGTGTCGCATTTACATTCATTTGAAGTGTAGGCGAGGAATACATAACACTTCGCAATTCATATTATATCTTACCATGAAACATAGAAATGAGATGCGATATCGCGTTTTAAAAATCATAAGAACTCTATTGCTACGATACGTAGACATTTGCAAACGCTATTTCCTTGCAAGGAAGTGTCGCATTTACATTCATTTGAAGTGTAGACGAGGAATACATAACACTTCGCAAATCATATTATATCTTACCATGAAACATAGAAATGAGATGCGATATCGCGTTTTGAGAATCATAAGAACTCTATTGCTACGATACGTAGACATCTGCAAACGCTATTTCCTTGCAAGGAAGTGTCTCATTTACATTCATTTGAAGTGTAGACGAGGAATACATAACACTTCGCAAATCATATTATATCTTACCATGAAATATAGAAATGAGATGCGATATCGCGTTTTAAGAAGCATTAGAATTCTATTGCTACGGTAGGTAGACGTTTGCAAACGCTCATTCCTTGCAAGGAAGTGTCACATTTACATTCATTTGAAGTGTAGACGAGGAATACATGAAACTTCGCAAATCATATTATATCTTACCATGAAATATAGAAATGAGATGCGATATCGCGTTTTAAGAAGCATTAGAACTCTATTGCTACGGTAGGTAGACGTTTGCAAATCCTCTTTCCTTGTAAGGAAGTGTCGCATTTACATTCATTTGAAGTGTAGACGAGGAGTACATGACACTTCGCAAATCATATTACATCTTACCATGAAACATAGAAATGAGATGCGATATCGCGTTTTAAAAATCATAAGAACTCTATTGCTACGATACGTAGACATCTGCAAACGCTATTTCCTTGCAAGGAAGTGTCGCATTTACATTCATTTGAAGTGTAGACGAGGAATACATAACACTTCGCAAATCATATTATATCTTACCATGAAATATAGAAATGAGATGCGATATCGCGTTTTAAGAAGCATTACAACTCTATTGCTACGGTAGGTAGACGTTTGCAAACCCTCTTTCCTTGTAAGGAAGTGTCGCATTTACATTCATTTGAAGTGTAGACGAGGAATACATGACACTTCGCAAATCATATTACATCTTACCATGAAACATAGAAATGAGATGCGATATCGCGTTTTAAAAATCATAAGAACTCTATTTCTACGATACGTAGACATCTGCAAACGCTATTTCCTTGCAAGGAAGTGTCGCATTTACATTCATTTGAAGTGTAGACGAGGAATACATAACACTTCGCAAATCATATTATATCTTACCATGAAACATAGAAATGAGATGCGATATCGCGTTTTAAAAAGCATTAGAACTCTATTGCTACGATACGTAGACATCTGCAAACGCTATTTCCTTGCAAGGAAGTGTCGCATTTACATTCATTTGAATCGTAGACGAGGAACGCATAACACTTCGCAAATCATATTATATCTTACCATGAAACATAGAAATGAGATTCGATATCGCGTTTTAAGAAGCATTAGAACACTATTGCTACGATAAATAGACATTCGCAAACGCTATTTCCTTGCAAGGAAGTGTCGCATTTACATTCATTTGAAGTGTAGACGAGGTATACATGACACTTCGCAATTCATATTATATCTTACCATGAAACATAGAAATGAGATGCGATATCGCGTTTTAAGAAGCATTAGAAATCTATTGCTACGATACGTAGACATCTGCAAACGCTATTTCCTAGCGAGGAAGTTTCGCATTCACATTCATTTGCAGTGTAGACGTGGAATACATAACACTTCGCAAATCATATTATATCCTACCATGAAACATAGAAATGAGATGCGATATCGCGTTTAAAGAATCATAAGAACTCTATTGCTACGATACGTAGACATCTGCAAACGCTATTTCCTTGCAAGGAAGTGTCTCATTTACATTCATTTGAAGTGTAGACGAGGAATACATAACACTTCGCAAATCATATTATATCTTACCATGAAACATAGAAATGAGATGCGATATCGCGTTTTAAGAAGCATTAGAACTCTATTGCTACGGTAGGTAGACGTTTGCAAACCCTCTTTCCTTGTAAGGAAGTGTCGCATTTACATTCATTTGAAGTGTAGACGAGGAATACATGACACTTCGCAAATCATATTACATCTTACCATGAAACATAGAAATGAGATGCGATATCGCGTTTTAAAAATCATAAGAACTCTATTGCTACGATACGTAGACATCTGCAAACGCTATTTCCTTGCAAGGAAGAGTCGCATTTACATTCATTTGAAGTGTAGACGAGGAATACATAACACTTCGCAAATCATATTATATCTTACCATGAAACATAGAAATGAGATGCGATATCGCGTTTTAAGAAGCATTAGAACTCTATTGCTACGATACCTGGACATCTGCAGACGCTATTTCCAAGCAGGGAAGTGTGGCATTTACATTCATTTGAAGTGTAGACGAGGAATACATGACACTTCGAAAATCATATTATATCTTACCATGAAACATAGAAATGAGATGCGATATAGCGTTTTAAGAGGCATTGGAAATCTATTGCTACGATACGTAGACACCTGCAAACGCTATTTCCTAGCGAGGAAGTGTCGCATTCACATTCATTTGAAGTTTAGACGAGGAATACATAACACTTCGTAAATCATATTATATCTTACCATGAAACATAGAAATGAGATGCGATATCGCGTTTTAAGAGGCATTAGAACTCTATTGCTGCGATACCTAGACATCTGCAGACGCTATTTCCTATCAGGGAAGTATGGCATTTTCATTCATTTGAAGTGTAGGCGAGGAATACATGAAACTTCGCAAATCATATTATATCTTACCATGAAACATAGAAATAAGATGCGATATCGGGTTTTAAGAAGCATTGACAATCTATTGCTACGATACGTAGACATCTGCAAACGCTATTTCCTAGCGAGGAAGTGTCGCATTCACATTCATTTGAAGTGTAGACGAGGAATACATGATACTTCGCAAATCATATTATATCTTACCATGAAACATAGAAATGAGATGCGATATCGCGTTTTAAGAAGCATTAGAACACTATTGTTACGATAAATAGACATTCACAAACGCTATTTCCTTGCAAGGAAGTGTCGCATTTACATTCATTTGAAGTGTAGACGAGGTATACATGACACTTCGCAATTCATATTATATCTTACCATGAAACATAGAAATGAGATGCGATATCGCGTTTTAAGAAGCATTAGAACTCTATTGCTACGATACCTGGACATCTGCAGACGCTATTTCCAAGCAGGGAAGTGTGGCATTTACATTCATTTGAAGTGTAGACGAGGAATACATGACACTTCGCAAATCATATTATATCTTACCATGAAACATAGAAATGAGATGCGATATAGCGTTTTAAGAGGCATTGGAAATCTATTGCTACGATACGTAGACACCTGCGAACGCTATTTCCTAGCGAGGAAGTGTCGCATTCACATTCATTTGAAGTTTAGACGAGGAATACATAACACTTCGTAAATAATATTATATCTTACCATGAAACATAGAAATGAGATGCGATATCGCGTTTTAAGAAGCATTAGAACTCTATTGCTGCGATACCTAGACATCTGCAAACGCTATTTCCTTGCAAGGAAGTGTCTCATTTACATTCATTTGAAGTGTAGACGAGGAATACATGACACTTCGCAAATCATATTATATCTTACCATGAAACATAGAAATGAGATTCGATATCGCGTTTTAAGAAGCATTAGAACACTATTGCTACGATAGATAGACATTCGCAAACGCTATTTCCTTGCAAGGAAGTGTCGCATTTACATTCATTTGAAGTGTAGACGAGGTATACATGACACTTCGCAATTCATATTATATCTTACCATGAAACATAGAAATGAGATGCGATATCGCGTTTTAAGAATCATAAGAACTCTATTGCTACGATACGTAGACATCTGCAAACGCTATTTCCTTGCAAGTAAGTGTCGCATTTACATTCATTTGAAGTGTAGACGAGGAATACATAACACTTCGCAAATCATATTATATCTTCCCATGAAACATAGAAATGAGATGCGATATCGCGTTTTAAGAAGCATTGGAAATCTATTGCTACGATACGTAGACATTCGCAAACACTATTTCCTTGCAAGGAAGTGTCGCATTCACATTCATTTGAAGTGTAGACGAGGAATACATGATACTTCGCAAATCATATTATATCTTACCATGAAACATAGAAATGAGATGCGATATCACGTTTTAAGAATCATAAGAACTCTATTGCTACGATACGTAGACATCTGCAAACGCTATTTCCTTGCAAGGAAGTGTCGCATTTACATTCATTTGAATCGTAGACGAGGAATACATAACACTTCGCAAATCATATTATATCTTACCATGAAACATTGAAATGAGATGCGATATCGCGTTTTAAGGAGCATTAGAAATCTATTGCTACGATACGTAGACATCTGCAAACGCTATTTCCTAGCGAGGAAGTGTCGCATTTACATTCATTTGAAGTGTAGACGAGGAATACATGATACTTCGTAAATCATATTATATCTTACCATGAAACATAGAAGTGAGATGCGATATCGCGTTTTATGAAGCATTAGAACTCTATTGCTGCGATACCTAGACATCTGCAGACGCTATTTCCTAGCAAGGTAGTGTCGCATTTACATTCATTTGAAGTGTAGACGAGGAATACATGACACTTCGCAAATCATATTATATCTTACCATGAAACATAGAAATGAGATGCGATATCGCGTTTTAAAAATCATAAGAACTCTATTGCTACGATACGTAGACATCTGCAAACGCTATTTCCTTGCAAGGAAGTGTCGCATTTACATTCATTTGAAGTGTAGACGAGGAATACATAACACTTCGCAAATCATATTATATCTTACCATGAAACATAGAAATGAGATGCGATATCGCGTTTTAAGAAGCATTAGAACTCTATTGCTACGATACCTGGACATCTGCAGACGCTATTTCCAAGCAGGGAAGTGTGGCATTTACATTCATTTGAAGTGTAGACGAGGTATACATGACACTTCGCAATTCATATTATATCTTACCATGAAACATAGAAATGAGATGCGATATCGCGTTTTAAGAATCATAAGAACTCTATTGCTACGATACGTAGACATCTGCAAACGTTATTTCCTTGCAAGTAAGTGTCGCATTTACATTCATTTGAAGTGTAGACGAGGAATACATAACACTTCGCAAATCATATTATATCTTACCATGAAACATAGAAATGAGATGCGATATCGCGTTTTAAGAAGCATTGGAAATCTATTGCTACGATACGTAGACATTCGCAAACACTATTTCCTTGCAAGGAAGTGTCGCATTCACATTCATTTGAAGTGTAGACGAGGAATACATGATACTTCGCAAATCATATTATATCTTACCATGAAACATAGAAATGAGATGCGATATCGCGTTTTAAGAATCATAAGAACTCTGTTGCTACGGTACATAGACATCTGCAAAGGCTATTTCCTTGCAAGGAAGTGTCGCATTTACATTCATTTGGAGTGTAGACGAGGAATACATGACACTTCGCAAATCATATTATATCTTACCATGAAACATAGAAATGAGATGCGATATCGCGTTTTAAGAAGCATTAGAACTCTATTGCTACGATAGGTAGACATCTGCAAACGCTATTTCCTTACAAGGAAGTGTCGCATTTACATTCATTTGAAGTGTAGACGAGGAAAACATAACACTTCGCAAATCATATTATATCTTACCATGAAACATAGAACTGAGATGCGATATCGCGTTTTAAGGAGCATTAGAACACTATTGCGACGATAGGTAGACATTTGCAAACGCTATTTCCTTGCAAGGGAATGTCGCATTTACATTCATTTGAAGTGTAGACGAAGAATACATAACACTTCGCAAATCATATTATATCTTACCATGAAACATAGAAATGAGATGCGATATCGCGTTTTAAGTATCATAAGAACTCTATTGCTACGATACGTAGACATCTGCAAACGCTATTTCCTTGCATGGAAGTTTCGCATTTATATGCATTTGAAGTGTAGACGAGGAATGCATAACACTTCGCAATGAATATTATATCTTACCATGAAACATAGAAATGAGATGCGATATCGCGTTTTAAGAAGCATTAGAAATCTATTGCTACGATACGTAGACATCTGCAAACGCTATTTCCTGGCGAGGAAGTTTCGCATTCACATTCATTTGCAGTGTAGACGAGGAATCCATAACACTTCGCAAATCATATTATATCTTACCATGAAACATAGAAATGAGATGCGATATCGCGTTTTAAGAAGCATTGGAAATCTATTGCTACGATACGTAGACATCTGCAAACGCTATTTCCTAGCGAGGAAGTATGGCACTTTCATTCATTTGAAGTGTAGACGAGGAATACATGACACTTCGCAAATCATATTATATCTTACCATGAAACATAGAAATGAGATGCGATATCGCGTTTTAAGAAGCATTAGAAATCTATTGCTACGATACGTAGACATCTGCAAACGCTATTTCCTAGCGAGGAAGTTTCGCATTCACATTCATTTGCAGTGTAGACGAGGAATACGTGACACTTCGCAAATCATATTATATCTTACCATGAAACATAGAAATGAGATGCGATATCGCGTTTTAAGAAGCATTAGAACTCTATTGCTACGATACGTAGACATCTGCAAACGCTATTTCCTTGCATGGAAGTTTCGCATTTATATGCATTTGAAGTGTAGACGAGGAATGCATAACACTTCGCAATGAATATTATATCTTACCATGAAACATAGAAATGAGATGCGATATCGCTTTTTAAGAAGCATTAGAAATCTATTGCTACGATACGTAGACATCTGCAAACGCTATTTCCTGGCGAGGAAGTTTCGCATTCACATTCATTTGCAGTGTAGACGAGGAATACATGACACTTCGCAAATCATATTATATCTTACCATGAAACATAGAAATGAGATGCGATGTCGCGTTTTAAGAAGCATTAGAACTCTATTGCTACGATACGTAGACATCTGCAAACGCTATTTCCTTACAAGGAAGTGTCGCATTTACATTCATTTGAAGTGTAGACGAGGAAAACATAACACTTCGCAAATCATATTATATCTTACCATGAAACATAGAACTGAGATGCGATATCGCGTTTTAAGGAGCATTAGAACACTATTGCGACGATAGGTAGACATTTGCAAACGCTATTTCCTTGCAAGGGAATGTCGCATTTACATTCATTTGAAGTGTAGACGAGGAATACATAACACTTCGCAAATCATATTATATCTTACCATGAAACATAGAAATGAGATGCGATATCGCGTTTTAAGAAGCATTAGAACACTATTGCTACGATACCTGGACATCTGCAGACGCTATTTCCCATCAGGGAAGTATGGCATTTACATTCATTTGAAGTGTAGACGAGGAATACATGATACTTCGTAAATCATATTATATCTTACCATGAAACATAGAAGTGAGATGCAATATCGCGTTTTAAGAAGCATTAGAACTCTATTGCTGCGATACCTAGACATCTGCAGACGCTATTTCCTAGCAAGGTAGTGTCGCATTTACATTCATTTGAAGTGTAGACGAGGAATACATGACACTTCGCAAATCATATTATATCTTACCATGAAACATAGAAAAGAGATGCGATATCGCGTTTGAAGAATCATAAGAAATCTATTGCTACGATACGTAGACATCTGCAAACGCTATTTCCTTGCAAGGAAGTGTCGCATTTACATTGATTTGAATCGTAGACGAGGAATGCATAACACTTCGCAAATCATACTATATCTTACCATGAAACATAGAAATGAGATTCGATATCGCGTTTTAAGAAGCATTAGAACACTATTGCTACGATACGTAGACATCTGCAAACGCTATTTCCTTACAAGGAAGTGTCGCATTTACATTCATTTGAAGTGTAGACGAGGAAAACATAACACTTCGCAAATCATATTATATCTTACCATGAAACATAGAACTGAGATGCGATATCGCGTTTTAAGGAGCATTAGAACACTATTGCGACGATAGGTAGACATTTGCAAACGCTATTTCCTTGCAAGGGAATGTCGCATTTACATTCATTTGAAGTGTAGACGAGGAATACATAACACTTCGCAAATCATATTATATCTTACCATGAAACATAGAAATGAGATGCGATATCGCGTTTTAAGAAGCATTAGAACACTATTGCTACGATACCTGGACATCTGCAGACGCTATTTCCTATCAGGGAAGTATGGCATTTTCATTCATTTGAAGTGTAGACGAGGAATACATAACACTTCGCAAATCATATTATATCTTACCATGAAACATTGAAATGAGATGCGATATCGCGTTTTAAGAAGCATTAGAAATCTATTGCTACGATACGTAGACATCTGCAAACGCTATTTCCTAGCGAGGAAGTGTCGCATTTACATTCATTTGAAGTGTAGACGAGGAATACATGATACTTCGTAAATCATATTATATCTTACCATGAAACATAGAAGTGAGATGCAATATCGCGTTTTAAGAAGCATTAGAACTCTATTGCTGCGATACCTAGACATCTGCAGACGCTATTTCCTAGCAAGGTAGTGTCGCATTTACATTCATTTGAAGTGTAGACGAGGAATACATGACACTTCGCAAATCATATTATATCTTACCATGAAACATAGAAAAGAGATGCGATATCGCGTTTGAAGAATCATAAGAAATCTATTGCTACGATACGTAGACATCTGCAAACGCTATTTCCTTGCAAGGAAGTGTCGCATTTACATTGATTTGAATCGTAGACGAGGAATGCATAACACTTCGCAAATCATACTATATCTTACCATGAAACATAGAAATGAGATTCGATATCGCGTTTTAAGAAGCATTAGAACACTATTGCTACGATACGTAGACATCTGCAAACGCTATTTCCTTACAAGGAAGTGTCGCATTTACATTCATTTGAAGTGTAGACGAGGAAAACATAACACTTCGCAAATCATATTATATCTTACCATGAAACATAGAACTGAGATGCGATATCGCGTTTTAAGGAGCATTAGAACACTATTGCGACGATAGGTAGACATTTGCAAACGCTATTTCCTTGCAAGGGAATGTCGCATTTACATTCATTTGAAGTGTAGACGAGGAATACATAACACTTCGCAAATCATATTATATCTTACCATGAAACATAGAAATGAGATGCGATATCGCTTTTTAAGAAGCATTAGAACACTATTGCTACGATACCTGGACATCTGCAGACGCTATTTCCTATCAGGGAAGTATGGCATTTTCATTCATTTGAAGTGTAGACGAGGAATACATAACACTTCGCAAATCATATTATATCTTACCATGAAACATTGAAATGAGATGCGATATCGCGTTTTAAGAAGCATTAGAAATCTATTGCTACGATACGTAGACATCTGCAAACGCTATTTCCTAGCGAGGAAGTGTCGCATTTACATTCATTTGAAGTGTAGACGAGGAATACATGATACTTCGTAAATCATATTATATCTTACCATGAAACATAGAAGTGAGATGCAATATCGCGTTTTAAGAAGCATTAGAACTCTATTGCTGCGATACCTAGACATCTGCAGACGCTATTTCCTAGCAAGGTAGTGTCGCATTTACATTCATTTGAAGTGTAGACGAGGAATACATGACACTTCGCAAATCATATTATATCTTACCATGAAACATAGAAAAGAGATGCGATATCGCGTTTGAAGAATCATAAGAAATCTATTGCTACGATACGTAGACATCTGCAAACGCTATTTCCTTGCAAGGAAGTGTCGCATTTACATTGATTTGAATCGTAGACGAGGAATGCATAACACTTCGCAAATCATACTATATCTTACCATGAAACATAGAAATGAGATTCGATATCGCGTTTTAAGAAGCATTAGAACACTATTGCTACGATACGTAGACATCTGCAAACGCTATTTCCTTACAAGGAAGTGTCGCATTTACATTCATTTGAAGTGTAGACGAGGAAAACATAACACTTCGCAAATCATATTATATCTTACCATGAAACATAGAACTGAGATGCGATATCGCGTTTTAAGGAGCATTAGAACACTATTGCGACGATAGGTAGACATTTGCAAACGCTATTTCCTTGCAAGGGAATGTCGCATTTACATTCATTTGAAGTGTAGACGAGGAATACATAACACTTCGCAAATCATATTATATCTTACCATGAAACATAGAAATGAGATGCGATATCGCGTTTTAAGAAGCATTAGAACACTATTGCTACGATACCTGGACATCTGCAGACGCTATTTCCTATCAGGGAAGTATGGCATTTTCATTCATTTGAAGTGTAGACGAGGAATACATAACACTTCGCAAATCATATTATATCTTACCATGAAACATTGAAATGAGATGCGATATCGCGTTTTAAGAAGCATTAGAAATCTATTGCTACGATACGTAGACATCTGCAAACGCTATTTCCTAGCGAGGAAGTGTCGCATTTACATTCATTTGAAGTGTAGACGAGGAATACATGATACTTCGTAAATCATATTATATCTTACCATGAAACATAGAAGTGAGATGCAATATCGCGTTTTAAGAAGCATTAGAACTCTATTGCTGCGATACCTAGACATCTGCAGACGCTATTTCCTAGCAAGGTAGTGTCGCATTTACATTCATTTGAAGTGTAGACGAGGAATACATGACACTTCGCAAATCATATTATATCTTACCATGAAACATAGAAAAGAGATGCGATATCGCGTTTGAAGAATCATAAGAAATCTATTGCTACGATACGTAGACATCTGCAAACGCTATTTCCTTGCAAGGAAGTGTCGCATTTACATTGATTTGAATCGTAGACGAGGAATGCATAACACTTCGCAAATCATACTATATCTTACCATGAAACATAGAAATGAGATTCGATATCGCGTTTTAAGAAGCATTAGAACACTATTGCTACGATAGATAGACATTCGCAAACGCTATTTCCTTGCAAGGATGTGTCGCATTTACATTCATTTGAAGTGTAGACGAGGTATACATGACACTTCGCAATTCATATTATATCTTACCATGAAACATAGAAATGAAATGCGATATCGCGTTTTAAGAAGCATTAGAAATCTATTGCTACGATACGTAGATATCTGCAAACGCTATTTCCTAGCGAGGAAGTTTCGCATTCATATTCATTTGCAGTGTAGACGAGGAATCCATAACACTTCGCAAATCATATTATATCTTACCATGCAACATTGAAATGAGATGCGATATCGCGTTTTAAGAATCATAAGAACTCTGTTGCTACGGTACGTAGACATCTGCAAACGCTATTTCCTTGCAAGGAAGTGTCGCATTTACATTCATTTGGAGTGTAGACGAGGAATACATAACACTTCGCAAATCATAATATATCTTACCATGAAACATAGAAATGAGATGCAATATCTCGTTTTAAGAAGCATTTGAACTCTATTGCTTCGATACGTAGACATCTGCAAACGCTATTTCCTTGCAAGGAAGTGTCGCCTTTACATTCATTTGAAGTGTAGACGAGGAATACATGACACTTCGCAAATCATATTATATCTTACCATGAAACATAGAAATGGGATGCGATATCGCGTTTTAAGAAGCATTAGAACTCTATTGCTACGATAGGTAGACATCTGCAAACGCTATTTCCTTACAAGGAAGTGTCGCATTTACATTCATTTGAAGTGTAGACGAGGAAAACATAACACTTCGCAAATCATATTATATCTTACCATGAAACATAGAACTGAGATGCGATATCGCGTTTTAAGGAGCATTAGAACACTATTGCGACGATAGGTAGACATTTGCAAACGCTATCTCCTTGCAAGGGAATGTCGCATTTACATTCATTTGAAGTGTAGACGAAGAATACATAACACTTCGCAAATCATATTATATCTTACCATGAAACATAGAAATGAGATGCGATATCGCGTTTTAAGAATCATAAGAACTCTATTGCTACGGTACGTAGACATCTGCAAACGCTATTTCCTTGCATGGAAGTTTCGCATTTATATGCATTTGAAGTGTAGACGAGGAATGCATAACACTTCGCAATGAATATTATATCTTACCATGAAACATAGAAATGAGATGCGATATCGCGTTTTAAGAAGCATTAGAACACTATTGCTACGATACCTGGACATCTGCAGACGCTATATCCTATCAGGGAAGTATGGCATTTTCATTCATTTGAAGTGTAGACGAGGAATACATAACACTTCGCAAATCATATTATATCTTACCATGAAACATAGAAATGAGATGCGATATCGCGTTTTAAGAAGCATTGGAAATCTATTGCTACGATACGTAGACATCTGCAAACGCTATTTCCTAGCGAGGAAGTATGGCACTTTCATTCATTTGAAGTGTAGACGAGGAATACATGACACTTCGTAAATCATATTATATCTTACCATGAAACATAGAAATGAGATGCGATATCGCGTTTTAAGAAGCATTAGAAATCTATTGCTACGATACGTAGACATCTGCAAACGCTATTTCCTAGCGAGGAAGTTTCGCATTCACATTCATTTGCAGTGTAGACGAGGAATACATGATACTTCGTAAATCATATTATATCTTACCATGAAACATAGAAATGAGATGCGATATCGCGTTTTAAGAAGCATTAGAACTCTATTGCTGCGATACCTAGACATCTGCAGACGCTATTTCCTAGCAAGGTAGTGTCGCATTTACATTCATTTGAAGTGTAGACGAGGAATACATGACACTTCGCAAATCATATTATATCTTACCATGAAACATAGAAATGAGATGCGATATCGCGTTTTAAAAATCATAAGAACTCTATTGCTACGATACGTAGACATCTGCAAACGCTATTTCCTTGCAAGGAAGTGTAGCATTTACATTCATCTGAAGTCTAGACGAGGAATACATAACACTTCGCAAATCATATTATATCTTACCATGAAACGTAGAAATGAGATGCGATATCGCGTTTTAAGAAGCATTAGAACTCTATTGCTACGATACCTGGACATCTGCAGACGCTATTTCCAAGCAGGGAAGTGTGGCATTTACATTCATTTGAAGTGTAGACGAGGAATACATGACACTTCGCAAATCATATTATATCTTACCATGAAACATAGAAATGGGATGCGATATCGCGTTTTAAGAAGCATTGGAAACCTATTGCTACGATACGTAGACATCTGCAAACGCTATTTCCTAGCGAGGAAGTGTCGCATTCACATTCATTTGAAGTGTAGACGAGGAATACATAACACTTCGCAAATCATATTATATCTTACCATGAAACATTGAAATGAGATGCGATATCGCGTTTTAAGAAGCATTAGAAATCTATTGCTACGATACGTAGACATCTGCAAACGCTATTTCCTAGCGGGGAAGTGTCGCATTTACATTCATTTGAAGTGTAGACGAGGAATACATGATACTTCGCAAATAATATTATACCTTACCATGAAACATAGAAATGAGATGCGATATCGCGTTTTAAGGAGCATTAGAACACTGTTGCTGCGATACCTAGACATCTGCAGACGCTATTTCCTAGCAAGGTAGTGTCGCATTTACATTCATCTGAAGTGTAGACGAGGAATACATAACACTTCGCAAATCATATTATATCTTACCATGAAACATAGAAATGAGATGCGATATCGCGTTTTAAGTATCATATGAACTCTATTGCTACGATACGTAGACATCTGCAAACGCTATTTCCTTGCAAGTAAGTGTCGCATTTACATTCATTTGAAGTGTAGACGAGGAATACATAACACTTCGCAAATCATAATATATCTTACCATGAAACATAGGACAGAGATGCGATATCGCGTTTTAAGAAGCATTAGAACGCTATTGCTACGATAGGTAGACATTCGCAAACGCTATTTCCTTGCAAGGAAGTGTCGCATTTACATTCATTTGAAGTGTGGACGAGGAATACATGACACTTCGCAATTCATATTATATCTTACCATGAAACATAGAAATGAGTTGCGATATCGCGTTTTAAGAAGCATTGGAAATCTATTGCTACGATACGTAGACATTCGCAAACACTATTTCCTTGCAAGGAAGTGTCGCATTCACATTCATTTGAAGTGTAGACGAGGAATACATGATACTTCGCAAATCATATTATATCTTACCATGAAACATAGAAATGAGATGCGATATCGCGTTTTAAGAATCATAAGAACTCTGTTGCTACGGTACGTAGACATCTGCAAACGCTATTTCCTTGCAAGGAAGTGTCGCATTTACATTCATTTGGAGTGTAGACGAGGAATACATGACACTTCGCAAATCATAATATATCTTACCATGAAACATAGAAATGAGATGCAATATCTCGTTTTAAGAAGCATTTGAACTCTATTGCTTCGATACGTAGACATCTGCAAACGCTATTTCCTTGCAAGGAAGTGCCGCATTTACATTCATTTGAAGTGTAGACGAGGAATACATGATACTTCGTAAATCATATTATATCTTACCATGAAACATAGAAGTGAGATGCGATATCGCGTTTTAAGAAGCATTAGAACTCTATTGCTGCGATACCTAGACATCTGCAGACGCAATTTCCTAGCAAGGTAGTGTCGCATTTACATTCATTTTAAGTGTAGACGAGGAATACATGACACTTCGCAAATCATATTATATCTTACCATGAAACATAGAAATGAGATGCGATATCGCGTTTGAAGAATCATAAGAAATCTATTGCTACGATACGTAGACATCTGCAAACGCTATTTCCTTGCAAGGAAGTGTCGCATTTACATTGATTTGAATCGTAGACGAGGAATGCATAACACTTCGCAAATCATACTATATCTTACCATGAAACATAGAAATGAGATTCGATATCGCGTTTTAAGAAGCATTAGAACACTATTGCTACGATAGATAGACATTCGCAAACGCTATTTCCTTGCAAGGATGTGTCGCATTTACATTCATTTGAAGTGTAGACGAGGTATACAAGACACTTCGCAATTCATATTATATCTTACCATGAAACATAGAAATGAAATGCGATATCGCGTTTTAAGAAGCATTAGAAATCTATTGCTACGATACGTAGACATCTGCAAACGCTATTTCCTAGCGAGGAAGTTTCGCATTCATATTCATTTGCAGTGTAGACGAGGAATCCATAACACTTCGCAAATCATATTATATCTTACCATGAAACGTAGAAATGAGATGCGATATCGCGTTTTAAGAAGCATTAGAACTCTATTGCTACGATACCTGGACATCTGCAGACGCTATTTCCAAGCAGGGAAGTGTGGCATTTACATTCATTTGAAGTGTAGACGAGGAATACATGACACTTCGCAAATCATATTATATCATACCATGAAACATAGAAATGGGATGCGATATCGCGTTTTAAGAAGCATTGGAAACCTATTGCTACGATACGTAGACATCTGCAAACGCTATTTCCTAGCGAGGAAGTGTCGCATTCACATTCATTTGAAGTGTAGACGAGGAATACATAACACTTCGCAAATCATATCATATCTTACCATGAAACATTGAAATGAGATGCGATATCGCGTTTTAAGAAGCATTAGAAATCTATTGCTACGATGCGTAGACATCTGCAAACGCTATTTCCTAGCGGGGAAGTGTCGCATTTACATTCATTTGAAGTGTAGACGAGGAATACATGATACTTCGCAAATAATATTATATCTTACCATGAAACATAGAAATGAGATGCGATATCGCGTTTTAAGGAGCATTAGAACTCTGTTGCTGCGATACCTAGACATCTGCAGACGCTATTTCCTAGCAAGGTAGTGTCGCATTTACATTCATTTGAAGTGTAGACGAGGAATACATGACACTTCGCAAATCATATTATATCTTACCATGAAACATAGAAATGGGATGCGATATCGCGTTTTAAGAAGCATTGGAAACCTATTGCTACGATACGTAGACATCTGCAAACGCTATTTCCTAGCGAGGAAGTGTCGCATTCACATTCATTTGAAGTGTAGACGAGGAATACATAACACTTCGCAAATCATATTATATCTTACCATGCAACATAGAAATGAGATGCGATATCGCGTTTTAAGAATCATAAGAACTCTATTGCTACGATACGTAGACATCTGCAAACGCTATTTCCTTGCAAGTAAGTGTCGCATTTACATTCATTTGAAGTGTGGACGAGGAATACATAACACTTCGCAAATCATATTATATCTTACCGTGAAACATAGAAATGAGATGCGATATCGCGTTTTAAGAAGCATTGGAAATCTATTGCTACGATACGTAGACATTCGCAAACACTATTTCCTTGCAAGGAAGTGTCGCATTCACATTCATTTGAAGTGTAGACGAGGAATACATGATACTTCGCAAATCATATTATATCT
Source organism: Xylocopa sonorina (assembly GCF_050948175.1). NCBI lineage: Eukaryota > Metazoa > Arthropoda > Insecta > Hymenoptera > Apidae > Xylocopa > Xylocopa sonorina. Next base: position 110,740 of record NW_027490469.1, read on the forward strand.
TACCATGAAACATAGAAATGAGATGCGATATCGCGTTTTAAGAATCATAAGAACTCTGTTGCTACGGTACGTAGACATCTGCAAACGCTATTTCCTTGCAAGGAAGTGTCGCATTTACATTCATTTGGAGTGTAGACGAGGAATACATAACACTTCGCAAATCATAATATATCTTACCATGAAACATAGAAATGAGATGCAATATCTCGTTTTAAGAAGCATTTGAACTCTATTGCTTCGATACGTAGACATCTGCAAACGCTATTTCCTTGCAAGGAAGTGTCGCATTTACATTCATTTGAAGTGTAGACGAGGAATACATGACACTTCGCAAATCATATTATATCTTACCATGAAACATAGGAATGAGATGCGATATCGCGTTTTAAGAAGCATTAGAAATCTATTGCTACGATACGTAGACATCTGCAAACGCTATTTCCTAGCGAGGAAGTGTCGCATTTACATTCATTTGAAGTGTAGACGAGGAATACATGATACTTCGTAAATCATATTATATCTTACCATGAAACATAGAAATGAGATGCGATATCGCGTTTTAAGAAGCATTAGAACTCTATTGCTGCGATACCTAGACATCTGCAGACGCTATTTCCTAGCAAGGTAGTGTCGCATTTACATTCATTTGAAGTGTAGACGAGGAATACATGACACTTCGCAAATCATATTATATCTTACCATGAAACATAGAAATGAGATGCGATATCGCGTTTTAAAAATCATAAGAACTCTATTGCTACGATACGTAGACATTCGCAAACACTATTTCCTTGCAAGGAAGTGTCGCATTAACATTCATTTGAAGTGTAGACGAGGAATACATAACACTTCGCAAATCATATTATATCTTACCATGAAACGTAGAAATGAGATGCGATATCGCGTTTTAAGAAGCATTAGAACTCTATTGCTACGATACCTGGACATCTGCAGACGCTATTTCCAAGCAGGGAAGTGTGGCATTTACATTCATTTGAAGTGTAGACGAGGAATACATGACACTTCGCAAATCATATTATATCTTACCATGAAACATAGAAATGGGATGCGATATCGCGTTTTAAGAAGCATTGGAAACCTATTGCTACGATACGTAGACATCTGCAAACGCTATTTCCTAGCGAGGAAGTGTCGCATTCACATTCATTTGAAGTGTAGACGAGGAATACATAACACTTCGCAAATCATATTATATCTTACCATGAAACATTGAAATGAGATGCGATATCGCGTTTTAAGAAGCATTAGAAATCTATTGCTACGATACGTAGACATCTGCAAACGCTATTTCCTAGCGGGGAAGTGTCGCATTTACATTCATTTGAAGTGTAGACGAGGAATACATGATACTTCGCAAATAATATTATATCATACCATGAAACATAGAAATGAGATGCGATATCGCGTTTTAAGGAGCATTAGAACTCTGTTGCTGCGATACCTAGACATCTGCAGACGCTATTCCCTAGCAAGGTAGTGTCGCATTTACATTCATCTGAAGTGTAGACGAGGAATACATAACACTTCGCAAATCATATTATATCTTACCATGAAACATAGAAATGAGATGCGATATCGCGTTTTAAGTATCATAAGAACTCTATTGCTACGATACGTAGACATCTGCAAACGCTATTTCCTTGCAAGTAAGTGTCGCATTTACATTCATTTGAAGTGTAGACGAGGAATACATAACACTTCGCAAATCATAATATATCTTACCATGAAACATAGGAAAGAGATGCGATATCGCGTTTTAAGAAGCATTAGAACACTATTGCTACGATAGGTAGACATTCGCAAACGCTATTTCCTTGCAAGGAAGTGTCGCATTTACATTCATTTGAAGTGTGGACGAGGAATACATGACACTACGCAATTCATATTATATCTTACCATGAAACATAGAAATGAGATGCGATATCGCATTTTAAGAAGCATTAGAAATCTATTGCTACGATACGTAGACATCTGCAAACGCTATTTCCTAGCGAGGAAGATTCGCATTCACATTCATTTGCAGTGTAGACGAGGAATCCATAACACTTCGCAAATCATATTATATCTTACCATGCAACATAGAAATGATATGCGATATCGCGTTTTAAGAATCATAAGAACTCTATTGCTACGATACGTAGACATCTGCAAACGCTATTTCCTTGCAAGTAAGTGTCGCATTTACATTCATTTGAAGTGTAGACGAGGAATACATAACACTTCGCAAATCATATTATATCTTACCATGAAACATTGAAATGAGTTGCGATATCGCGTTTTAAGAAGCATTGGAAATCTATTGCTACGATACGTAGACATTCGCAAACACTATTTCCTTGCAAGGAAGTGTCGCATTCACATTCATTTGAAGTGTAGACGAGGAATACATGATACTTCGCAAATCATATTATATCTTACCATGAAACATAGAAATGAGATGCGATATCGCGTTTTAAGAATCATAAGAACTCTGTTGCTACGGTACGTAGACATCTGCAAACGCTATTTCCTTGCAAGGAAGTGTCGCATTTACATTCATTTGGAGTGTAGACGAGGAATACATGACACTTCGCAAATCATAATATATCTTACCATGAAACATAGAAATGAGATGCAATATCTCGTTTTAAGAAGCATTTGAACTCTATTGCTTCGATACGTAGACATCTGCAAACGCTATTTCCTTGCAAGGAAGTGCCGCATTTACATTCATTTGAAGTGTAGACGAGGAATACATGACACTTCGCAAATCATATTATATCTTACCATGAAACATAGAAATGAGATGCGATATCGCGTTTTAAGAAGCATTAGAACTCTATTGCTACGATACGTAGACATCTGCAAACGCTATTTCCTTGCAAGGAAGTGTCGCATTTACATTCATTTGAATCGTAGACGAGGAATGCATAACACTTCGCAATGAATATTATATCTTACCATGAAACATAGAAATGAGATGCGATATCGAGTTTTAAGAAGCATTAGAACTCTATTGCTACGATAGGTAGACATCTGCAAACGCTATTTCCTAGCGAGGAAGTGTCGCATTCACATTCATTTGAAGTGTAGACGAGGAATACATGATACTTCGCAAATCATATTATATCTTACCATGAAACATAGAAATGAGATGCGATATCGCGTTTTAAGAAGCATTAGAACTCTATTGCTACGATACGTAGACATCTGCAAACGCTATTTCCTTGCAAGGAAGTGTCGCATTTACATTCATTTGAATCGTAGACGAGGAATGCATAACACTTCGCAATGAATATTATATCTTATCATGAAACATAGATATGAGATGCAATATCTCGTTTTAAGAAGCATTTGAACTCTATTGCTTCGATACGTAGACATCTGCAACCGCTATTTCCTTGCAAGGAAGTGTCGCATTTACATTCATTTGAAGTGTAGACGAGGAATACATGACACTTCGCAAATCATATTATATCTTATCATGAAACATAGAAATGAGATGCGATATCGCGTTTTAAGAAGCATTAGAACTTTATTGCTACGATAGGTAGACATCTGCAAACGCCATTTCCTTACAAGGAAGTGTCGCATTTACATTCATCTGAAGTGTAGACGAGGAAAACATAACACTTCGCAAATCATATTATATCTTACCATGAAACATAGAACTGAGATGCGGTATCGCGTTTTAAGAAGCATTAGAACACTATTGCTACGATAGGTAGACATTTGCAAACGCTATTTCCTTGCAAGGAAGTGTCGCATTTACATTCATTTGAAGTTTAGACGAGGAATACATAACACTTCGCAAATCATATTATATCTTACCATGAAACATAGAAATGAGATGCGATATCGCGTTTTAAGAATCATAAGAACTCTATTGCTACGATACGTAGACATCTGCAAACGCTATTTCCTTGCATGGAAGTTTCGCATTTACATTCATTTGAAGTGTAGACGAGGAATACATGACACTTCGCAAATCATATTATATCTTACCATGAAACATAGAAATGAGATGCGATATCGCGTTTTAAGAAGCATTAGAACTCTATTGCTACGATACCTAGACATCGGCAGACGCTATTTCCTAGCAAGGAAGTGTCGCATTTACATTCATTTGAAGTGTAGACGAGGAATACCTGACACTTCGCAGATCATATTATATCTTACCATGAAACATAGAAATGAGATGCGATATCGCGTTTTAAGAAGCATTAGAACTCTATTGCTACGATACCTGGACATCTGCAGACGCTATTTCCTATCAGGGAAGTATGGCATTTTCATTCATTTGAAGTGTAGGCGAGGAATACATGACACTTCGCAAATCATATTATATCTTACCATGAAACATAGAAATGAGATGCGATATCGCGTTTTAAGAAGCATTGGCAATCTATTGCTACGATACGTAGACATCTGCAAACGCTATTTCCTAGCGAGGAAGTGTCGCATTCACATTCATTTGAAGTGTAGACGAGGAATACATGATACTTCGCAAATCGTATTATATCTTACCATGAAACATAGAAATGAGATGCGATATCGCGTTTTAAGAAGCATTAGAACTCTATTGCTACGATACCTAGACATCGGCAGACGCTATTTCCTAGCAAGGAAGTGTCGCATTTACATTCATTTGAAGTGTAGACGAGGAAAACATGACACTTCGCAGATCATATTATATCTTACCATGAAACATAGAAATGGGATGCGATATCGCGTTTTAAGAAGCATTGGAAACCTATTGCTACGATACGTAGACATCTGCAAACGCTATTTCCTAGCGAGGAAGTGTCGCATTCACATTCATTTGAAGTGTAGACGAGGAATAGATAACACTTCGCAAATCATATTATATCTTACCATGAAACATTGAAATGAGATGCGATATCGCGTTTTAAGAAACATTAGAAATCTATTGCTACGATACGTAGACGTCTGCAAACGCTATTTCCTAGCGAGGAAGTGTCGCATTTACATTCATTTGAAGTGTAGACGAGGAATACATGATACTTCGCAAATCATATTATATCTTACCATGAAACATAGAAATGAGATGCGATATCACGTTTTAAGAATCATAAGAACTCTATTGCTACGATACGTAGACATCTGCAAACGCTATTTCCTTGCAAGGAAGTGTCGCATTTACATTCATTTGAATCGTAGACGAGGAATGCATAACACTTCGCAATGAATATTATATCTTATCATGAAACATAGATATGAGATGCAATATCTCGTTTTAAGAAGCATTTGAATTCTATTGCTTCGATACGTGGACATCTGCAAACGCTATGTCCTTGCATGGAAGTTTCGCATTTACATTCATTTGAAGTGTAGACGAGGAAAACATAACACTTCGCAAATCATATTATATCTTACCATGAAACATAGAAATGAGATGCGATATCGCGTTTTAAGAAGCATTAGAACTCTATTGCTACGATACCTGGACATCTGCAGACGCTATTTCCTATCAGGGAAGTATGGCATTTTCATTCATTTGAAGTGTAGGCGAGGAATACATGACACTTCGCAAATCATATTATATCTTACCATGAAACATAGAAATGAGATGCGATATCGCGTTTTAAGAAGCATTGGCAATCTATTGCTACGATACGTAGACATCTGCAAACGCTATTTCCTAGCGAGGAAGTGTCGCATTCACATTCATTTGAAGTGTAGACGAGGAATACATGATACTTCGCAAATCGTATTATATCTTACCATGAAACATAGAAATGAGATGCGATATCGCGTTTTAAGAAGCATTAGAACTCTATTGCTACGATACCTAGACATCGGCAGACGCTATTTCCTAGCGAGGAAGTGTCGCATTCACATTCATTTGAAGTGTAGACGAGGAATACATAACACTTCGCAAATCATATCATATCTTACCATGAAACATTGAAATGAGATGCGATATCGCGTTTTAAGAAGCATTAGAAATCTATTGCTACGATGCGTAGACATCTGCAAACGCTATTTCCTAGCGGGGAAGTGTCGCATTTACATTCATTTGAAGTGTAGACGAGGAATACATGATACTTCGCAAATAATATTATATCTTACCATGAAACATAGAAATGAGATGCGATATCGCGTTTTAAGAATCATAAGAACTCTGTTGCTACGGTACGTAGACATCTGCAAACGCTATTTCCTTGCAAGGAAGTGTCGCATTTACATTCATTTGGAGTGTAGACGAGGAATACATAACACTTCGCAAATCATAATATATCTTACCATGAAACATAGAAATGAGATGCAATATCTCGTTTTAAGAAGCATTTGAACTCTATTGCTTCGATACGTAGACATCTGCAAACGCTATTTCCTTGCAAGGAAGTGTCGCATTTACATTCATTTGAAGTGTAGACGAGGAATACATGACACTTCGCAAATCATATTATATCTTACCATGAAACATAGGAATGAGATGCGATATCGCGTTTTAAGAAGCATTAGAAATCTATTGCTACGATACGTAGACATCTGCAAACGCTATTTCCTAGCGAGGAAGTGTCGCATTTACATTCATTTGAAGTGTAGACGAGGAATACATGATACTTCGTAAATCATATTATATCTTACCATGAAACATAGAAATGAGATGCGATATCGCGTTTTAAGAAGCATTAGAACTCTATTGCTGCGATACCTAGACATCTGCAGACGCTATTTCCTAGCAAGGTAGTGTCGCATTTACATTCATTTGAAGTGTAGACGAGGAATACATGACACTTCGCAAATCATATTATATCTTACCATGAAACATAGAAATGAGATGCGATATCGCGTTTTAAAAATCATAAGAACTCTATTGCTACGATACGTAGACATTCGCAAACACTATTTCCTTGCAAGGAAGTGTCGCATTAACATTCATTTGAAGTGTAGACGAGGAATACATAACACTTCGCAAATCATATTATATCTTACCATGAAACGTAGAAATGAGATGCGATATCGCGTTTTAAGAAGCATTAGAACTCTATTGCTACGATACCTGGACATCTGCAGACGCTATTTCCAAGCAGGGAAGTGTGGCATTTACATTCATTTGAAGTGTAGACGAGGAATACATGACACTTCGCAAATCATATTATATCTTACCATGAAACATAGAAATGGGATGCGATATCGCGTTTTAAGAAGCATTGGAAACCTATTGCTACGATTCGTAGACATCTGCAAACGCTATTTCCTAGCGAGGAAGTGTCGCATTCACATTCATTTGAAGTGTAGACGAGGAATACATAACACTTCGCAAATCATATTATATCTTACCATGAAACATTGAAATGAGATGCGATATCGCGTTTTAAGAAGCATTAGAAATCTATTGCTACGATACGTAGACATCTGCAAACGCTATTTCCTAGCGGGGAAGTGTCGCATTTACATTCATTTGAATTGTAGACGAGGAATACATGATACTTCGCAAATAATATTATATCATACCATGAAACATAGAAATGAGATGCGATATCGCGTTTTAAGGAGCATTAGAACTCTGTTGCTGCGATACCTAGACATCTGCAGACGCTATTCCCTAGCAAGGTAGTGTCGCATTTACATTCATTTGAAGTGTAGACGAGGAAAACATGACACTTCGCAGATCATATTATATCTTACCATGAAACATAGAAATGGGATGCGATATCGCGTTTTAAGAAGCATTGGAAACCTATTGCTACGATACGTAGACATCTGCAAACGCTATTTCCTAGCGAGGAAGTGTCGCATTCACATTCATTTGAAGTGTAGACGAGGAATAGATAACACTTCGCAAATCATATTATATCTTACCATGAAACATTGAAATGAGATGCGATATCGCGTTTTAAGAAACATTAGAAATCTATTGCTACGATACGTAGACGTCTGCAAACGCTATTTCCTAGCGAGGAAGTGTCGCATTTACATTCATTTGAAGTGTAGACGAGGAATACATGATACTTCGCAAATCATATTATATCTTACCATGAAACATAGAAATGAGATGCGATATCACGTTTTAAGAATCATAAGAACTCTATTGCTACGATACGTAGACATCTGCAAACGCTATTTCCTTGCAAGGAAGTGTCGCATTTACATTCATTTGAATCGTAGACGAGGAATGCATAACACTTCGCAATGAATATTATATCTTATCATGAAACATAGATATGAGATGCAATATCTCGTTTTAAGAAGCATTTGAATTCTATTGCTTCGATACGTGGACATCTGCAAACGCTATGTCCTTGCATGGAAGTTTCGCATTTACATTCATTTGAAGTGTAGACGAGGAAAACATAACACTTCGCAAATCATATTATATCTTACCATGAAACATAGAAATGAGATGCGATATCGCGTTTTAAGAAGCATTAGAACTCTATTGCTACGATACCTGGACATCTGCAGACGCTATTTCCTATCAGGGAAGTATGGCATTTTCATTCATTTGAAGTGTAGGCGAGGAATACATGACACTTCGCAAATCATATTATATCTTACCATGAAACATAGAAATGAGATGCGATATCGCGTTTTAAGAAGCATTGGCAATCTATTGCTACGATACGTAGACATCTGCAAACGCTATTTCCTAGCGAGGAAGTGTCGCATTCACATTCATTTGAAGTGTAGACGAGGAATACATGATACTTCGCAAATCGTATTATATCTTACCATGAAACATAGAAATGAGATGCGATATCGCGTTTTAAGAAGCATTAGAACTCTATTGCTACGATACCTAGACATCGGCAGACGCTATTTCCTAGCGAGGAAGTGTCGCATTCACATTCATTTGAAGTGTAGACGAGGAATACATAACACTTCGCAAATCATATCATATCTTACCATGAAACATTGAAATGAGATGCGATATCGCGTTTTAAGAAGCATTAGAAATCTATTGCTACGATGCGTAGACATCTGCAAAACATTCATTTGAGAGTGTAGACGAGGAATACATGATACTTCGCAAATAATATTATATTCTTACCCTGAAACATAGAAATGAGATGCGATATCGCGTTTTAAGGAGCATTAGAACTCTGTTGCTGCGATACCTAGACATCTGCAGACGCTATTTCCTAGGCAAGGTAGTGTCGCATTTTACATTCATTTTTGAAGTGTAGACGAGGAATACATGACACTTCGCAAATCATATTATATCTTACCATGAAACATAGAAATGGGATGCGATATCGCGTTTTAAGAAGCATTGGAAACCTATTGCTACGATACGTAGACATCTGCAACGCTATTTCCTAGCGAGGAAGTGTCGCATTCACATTCATTTGAAGTGTAGACGAGGAAATACATAACAACTTCGCAAATCATATTATATCTTACCATGCAACATAGAAATGAGATGCGACTATCGCGTTTTAAGAATCATAAGAACTCTATTGCTACGATACGTAGACATCTGCAAACGCTATTTCCTTGCAAGTAAGTGTCGCATTTACATTCATTTGAAGTGTGGACGAGGAATACATAACACTTCGCAAATCATATTATATCTTACCGTGAAACATAGAAATGAGATGCGATATCGCGTTTTTAAGAAGCATTGGAAATCTATTGCTACGATACGTAGACATTCGCAAACACTATTTCCTTGCAAGGAAGTGTCGCATTCACATTCATTTGAAGTGTAGACGAGGAATACATAACTCTTCGCAAATCATATTATATCTTACCATGAAACATTGAAATGAGATGCGATATCGCGTTTTAAGAAGCATTAGAAAATCTATTGCTACGATACGTAGACCATCTGCAAACGCTATTTCCTAGCGGGAAGTGTCGCATTTACATTCATTTGAAGTGTAGACGAGGAATACATGATACTTCGCAAATAATATTATATCATACCATGAAACATAGAAATGAGATGCGATATATCGCGTTTTAAGGAGCATTAGAACTCTGTTGCTGCGATACCTAGACATCTGCAGACGCTATTTCCCTAGCAAGGTAGTGTCGCATTTACATTCATCTGAAGTGTAGACGAGGAATACATAACACTTCGCAAATCATATTATATCTTACCATGAAACATAGAAATGAGATGCGATATCGCGTTTTAAGTATCATAAGAAAACTCTATTGCTACGATACGTAGACATCTGCAAACGCTATTTCCTTGCAAGTAAGTGTCGCATTTACATTCATTTGAAGTTGTAGACGAGGAATACATAACACTTCGCAAATCATAATATATCTTACCATGAACATAGGAAAGAGATGCGATATCGCGTTTTAAGAAGCATTAGAACACTATTGCTACGATAGGTAGACATTCGCAAACCGATATTTCCTTGCAAGGAAGTGTCGCATTTACATTCATTTGAAGTGTGGACGAGGAAATACATGACACTACGCAATTCATATTATATCTTACCATGAAACATAGAAATGAGATTGCGATATCGCATTTTTAAGAAGCATTAGAAATCTATTGCTACGATACGTAGACATCTGCAAACGCTATTTCCTAGCGAGGAAGATTCGCATTCACATTCATTTTGCAGTGTAGACGAGGAATCCATAACACTTCGCAAATCATATTATATCTTACCATGCAAACATAGAAATGATATGCGATATCGCGTTTTAAGAATCATAAGAACTCTATTGCTACGATACGTAGACATCTGCAAACGCTATTTCCTTGCAAGTAAGTGTCGCATTTACATTCATTTGAAGTGTAGACGAGGAATACATAACACTTCGCAAATCATATTATATCTTACCATGAAACATGAAATGAGTTGCGATAAATCGCGTTTTAAGAAGCATTGGAAATCTATTGCTACGATACGTAGACATTCGCAAACACTATTTCCTTGCAAGGAAGTGTCGCATTCACATTCATTTGAAGTGTAGACGAGGAATACATGATACTTCGCAAATCATATTATATCTTACCATGAAACATAGAAATGAGATTGCGATATCGCGTTTTAAGAATCATAAGAACTCTGTTGCTACGGTACGTAGACATCTGCAAACGCTATTTCCTTGCAAGGAAGTGTCGCATTTACAATTCATTTTGGAGTGTAGACGAGAATAACATGACACTTCGCAAATCATAATATATCTTACCATGAAACATAGAAATGAGATGCAATATCTCGTTTTAAGGAGCATTAGAACTCTGTTGCTGCGATACCTAGACATCTGCAGACGCTATTCCCTAGCAAGGTAGTGTCGCATTTACATTCATCTGAAGTGTAGACGAGGAATACATAACACTTCGCAAATCATATTATATCTTACCATGAAACATAGAAATGAGATGCGATATCGCGTTTTAAGTATCATAAGAACTCTATTGCTACGATACGTAGACATCTGCAAACGCTATTTCCTTGCAAGTAAGTGTCGCATTTACATTCATTTGAAGTGTAGACGAGGAATACATAACACTTCGCAAATCATAATATATTCTTACCATGAAACATAGGAAAAGAGATGCGATATCGCGTTTTAAGAAGCATTAGAACACTATTGCTACGATAGGTAGACATTCGCAAACGCTATTTCCTTGCAAGGAAGTGTCGCATTTACATTCATTTGAAGTGTGGACGAGGAATACATGACACTACGCAATTCATATTATAGTCTTACCATGAAACATAGAAATGAGATGCGATATCGCATTTTAAGAAGCATTAGAAATCTATTGCTACGATACGTAGACATCTGCAAACGGCTATTTTCCTAGCGAGGAAGATTCGCATTCACATTCATTTTGCAGGTGTAGACGAGGAATCCATAACACTTCGCAAATCATATTATATCTTACCATGCAACATAGAAATGATATGCGATATCGCGTTTTAAGAATCATAAGAACTCTATTGCTACGATACGTAGACATCTGCAAACGCTATTTCCTTGCAAGTAAGTGTCGCATTTACATTCATTTGAAGTGTAGACGAGGAATACATAACACTTCGCAAATCATATTATATCTTACCATGAAACATTGAAATGAGTTGCGATATCGCGTTTTAAGAAGCATTGGAAATCTATTGCTACGATACGTAGACATTCGCAAACACTATTTCCTTGCAAGGAAGTGTCGCATTCACATTCATTTGAAGTGTAGACGAGGAATACATGATACTTCGCAAATCATATTATATCTTACCATGAAACATAGAAATGAGATGCGATATCGCGTTTTAAGAATCATAAGAACTCTGTTGCTACGGTACGTAGACATCTGCAAACGCTATTTCCTTGCAAGGAAGTGTCGCATTTACATTCATTTGGAGTGTAGACGAGGAATACATGACACTTCGCAAATCATAATATATCTTACCATGAAACATAGAAATGAGATGCAATATCTCGTTTTAAGAAGCATTTGAACTCTATTGCTTCGATACGTAGACATCTGCAAACGCTATTTCCTTGCAAGGAAGTGCCGCATTTACATTCATTTGAAGTGTAGACGAGGAATACATGACACTTCGCAAATCATATTATATCTTACCATGAAACATAGAAATGAGATGCGATATCGCGTTTTAAGAAGCATTAGAACTCTATTGCTACGATACGTAGACATCTGCAAACGCTATTTCCTTGCAAGGAAGTGTCGCATTTACATTCATTTGAATCGTAGACGAGGAATGCATAACACTTCGCAATGAATATTAAATCTTACCATGAAACATAGAAATGAGATGCGATATCGAGTTTTAAGAAGCATTAGAACTCTATTGCTACGATAGGTAGACATCTGCAAACGCTATTTCCTAGCGAGGAAGTGTCGCATTCACATTCATTTGAAGTGTAGACGAGGAATACATGATACTTCGCAAATCATATTATATCTTACCATGAAACATTGAAATGAGATGCGATATCGCGTTTTAAGAAGCATTAGAACTCTATTGCTACGATACGTAGACATCTGCAAACGCTATTTCCTTGCAAGGAAGTGTCGCATTTACATTCATTTGAATCGTAGACGAGGAATGCATAACACTTCGCAATGAATATTATATCTTATCATGAAACATAGATATGAGATGCAATATCTCGTTTTAAGAAGCATTTGAACTCTATTGCTTCGATACGTAGACATCTGCAACCGCTATTTCCTTGCAAGGAAGTGTCGCATTTACATTCATTTGAAGTGTAGACGAGGAATACATGACACTTCGCAAATCATATTATATCTTATCATGAAACATAGAAATGAGATGCGATATCGCGTTTTAAGAAGCATTAGAACTTTATTGCTACGATAGGTAGACATCTGCAAACGCCATTTCCTTACAAGGAAGTGTCGCATTTACATTCATCTGAAGTGTAGACGAGGAAAACATAACACTTCGCAAATCATATTATATCTTACCATGAAACATAGAACTGAGATGCGGTATCGCGTTTTAAGAAGCATTAGAACACTATTGCTACGATAGGTAGACATTTGCAAACGCTATTTCCTTGCAAGGAAGTGTCGCATTTACATTCATTTGAAGTTTAGACGAGGAATACATAACACTTCGCAAATCATATTATATCTTACCATGAAACATAGAAATGAGATGCGATATCGCGTTTTAAGAATCATAAGAACTCTATTGCTACGATACGTAGACATCTGCAAACGCTATTTCCTTGCATGGAAGTTTCGCATTTACATTCATTTGAAGTGTAGACGAGGAATACATGACACTTCGCAAATCATATTATATCTTACCATGAAACATAGAAATGAGATGCGATATCGCGTTTTAAGAAGCATTAGAACTCTATTGCTACGATACCTAGACATCGGCAGACGCTATTTCCTAGCAAGGAAGTGTCGCATTTACATTCATTTGAAGTGTAGACGAGGAATACCTGACACTTCGCAGATCATATTATATCTTACCATGAAACATAGAAATGAGATGCGATATCGCGTTTTAAGAAGCATTAGAACTCTATTGCTACGATACCTGGACATCTGCAGACGCTATTTCCTATCAGGGAAGTATGGCATTTTCATTCATTTGAAGTGTAGGCGAGGAATACATGACACTTCGCAAATCATATTATATCTTACCATGAAACATAGAAATGAGATGCGATATCGCGTTTTAAGAAGCATTGGCAATCTATTGCTACGATACGTAGACATCTGCAAACGCTATTTCCTAGCGAGGAAGTGTCGCATTCACATTCATTTGAAGTGTAGACGAGGAATACATGATACTTCGCAAATCGTATTATATCTTACCATGAAACATAGAAATGAGATGCGATATCGCGTTTTAAGAAGCATTAGAACTCTATTGCTACGATACCTAGACATCGGCAGACGCTATTTCCTAGCAAGGAAGTGTCGCATTTACATTCATTTGAAGTGTAGACGAGGAAAACATGACACTTCGCAGATCATATTATATCTTACCATGAAACATAGAAATGGGATGCGATATCGCGTTTTAAGAAGCATTGGAAACCTATTGCTACGATACGTAGACATCTGCAAACGCTATTTCCTAGCGAGGAAGTGTCGCATTCACATTCATTTGAAGTGTAGACGAGGAATAGATAACACTTCGCAAATCATATTATATCTTACCATGAAACATTGAAATGAGATGCGATATCGCGTTTTAAGAAACATTAGAAATCTATTGCTACGATACGTAGACGTCTGCAAACGCTATTTCCTAGCGAGGAAGTGTCGCATTTACATTCATTTGAAGTGTAGACGAGGAATACATGATACTTCGCAAATCATATTATATCTTACCATGAAACATAGAAATGAGATGCGATATCACGTTTTAAGAATCATAAGAACTCTATTGCTACGATACGTAGACATCTGCAAACGCTATTTCCTTGCAAGGAAGTGTCGCATTTACATTCATTTGAATCGTAGACGAGGAATGCATAACACTTCGCAATGAATATTATATCTTATCATGAAACATAGATATGAGATGCAATATCTCGTTTTAAGAAGCATTTGAATTCTATTGCTTCGATACGTGGACATCTGCAAACGCTATGTCCTTGCATGGAAGTTTCGCATTTACATTCATTTGAAGTGTAGACGAGGAAAACATAACACTTCGCAAATCATATTATATCTTACCATGAAACATAGAAATGAGATGCGATATCGCGTTTTAAGAAGCATTAGAACTCTATTGCTACGATACCTGGACATCTGCAGACGCTATTTCCTATCAGGGAAGTATGGCATTTTCATTCATTTGAAGTGTAGGCGAGGAATACATGACACTTCGCAAATCATATTATATCTTACCATGAAACATAGAAATGAGATGCGATATCGCGTTTTAAGAAGCATTGGCAATCTATTGCTACGATACGTAGACATCTGCAAACGCTATTTCCTAGCGAGGAAGTGTCGCATTCACATTCATTTGAAGTGTAGACGAGGAATACATGATACTTCGCAAATCGTATTATATCTTACCATGAAACATAGAAATGAGATGCGATATCGCGTTTTAAGAAGCATTAGAACTCTATTGCTACGATACCTAGACATCGGCAGACGCTATTTCCTAGCAAGGAAGTGTCGCATTTACATTCATTTGAAGTGTAGACGAGGAATACATGACACTTCGCAGATCATATTATATCTTACCATGAAACATAGAAATGGGATGCGATATCGCGTTTTAAGAAGCATTGGAAACCTATTGCTACGATACGTAGACATCTGCAAACGCTATTTCCTAGCGAGGAAGTGTCGCATTCACATTCATTTGAAGTGTAGACGAGGAATAGATAACACTTCGCAAATCATATTATATCTTACCATGAAACATTGAAATGAGATGCGATATCGCGTTTTAAGAAACATTAGAAATCTATTGCTACGATACGTAGACGTCTGCAAACGCTATTTCCTAGCGAGGAAGTGTCGCATTTACATTCAATTGAAGTGTAGACGAGGAATACATGATACTTCGCAAATCATATTATATTTTACCATGAAACATAGAAATGAGATGCGATATCACGTTTTAAGAATCATAAGAACTCTATTGCTACGATACGTAGACATCTGCAAACGCTATTTCCTTGCAAGGAAGTGTCGCATTTACATTCATTTGAATCGTAGACGAGGAATGCATAACACTTCGCAATGAATATTATATCTTATCATGAAACATAGATATGAGATGCAATATCTCGTTTTAAGAAGCATTTGAATTCTATTGCTTCGATACGTGGACATCTGCAAACGCTATGTCCTTGCATGGAAGTTTCGCATTTACATTCATTTGAAGTGTAGACGAGGAAAACATAACACTTCGCAAATCATATTATATCTTACCATGAAACATAGAAATGAGATGCGATATCGCGTTTTAAGAAGCATTAGAACTCTATTGCTACGATACCTGGACATCTGCAGACGCTATTTCCTATCAGGGAAGTATGGCATTTTCATTCATTTGAAGTGTAGGCGAGGAATACATGACACTTCGCAAATCATATTATATCTTACCATGAAACATAGAAATGAGATGCGATATCGCGTTTTAAGAAGCATTGGCAATCTATTGCTACGATACGTAGACATCTGCAAACGCTATTTCCTAGCGAGGAAGTGTCGCATTCACATTCATTTGAAGTGTAGACGAGGAATACATGATACTTCGCAAATCGTATTATATCTTACCATGAAACATAGAAATGAGATGCGATATCGCGTTTTAAGAAGCATTAGAACTCTATTGCTACGATACCTAGACATCGGCAGACGCTATTTCCTAGCAAGGAAGTGTCGCATTTACATTCATTTGAAGTGTAGACGAGGAATACATGACACTTCGCAGATCATATTATATCTTACCATGAAACATAGAAATGGGATGCGATATCGCGTTTTAAGAAGCATTGGAAACCTATTGCTACGATACGTAGACATCTGCAAACGCTATTTCCTAGCGAGGAAGTGTCGCATTCACATTCATTTGAAGTGTAGACGAGGAATAGATAACACTTCGCAAATCATATTATATCTTACCATGAAACATTGAAATGAGATGCGATATCGCGTTTTAAGAAACATTAGAAATCTATTGCTACGATACGTAGACGTCTGCAAACGCTATTTCCTAGCGAGGAAGTGTCGCATTTACATTCATTTGAAGTGTAGACGAGGAATACATGATACTTCGCAAATCATATTATATCTTACCATGAAACATAGAAGTGAGATGCCATATCGCGTTTTAAGAAGCATTAGAACTCTGTTGCTGCGATACCTAGACATCTGCAGACGCTATTTCCTAGCAAGGTAGTGTCGCATTTACATTCATTTGAAGTGTAGACGAGGAATACATAACACTTCGCAAATCATATTATATCTTACCATGAAACATAGAAATGAGATGCGATATCGCGTTTTAAGAATCATAAGAACTCTATTGCTACGATGTGTAGACATCTGCAAACGCTATTTCCTTGCAAGTAAGTGTCGCATTTACATTCATTTGAAGTGTAGACGAGGAATACATAACACTTCGCAAATCATAATATATCTTACCATGAAACATAGGAATGAGATGCGATATCGCGTTTTAAGAAGCATTAGAACACTATTGCTACGATAGGTAGACATTCGCAAACGCTATTTCCTTGCAAGGAAGTGTCGCATTCACATTCATTTGAAGTGTAGACGAGGAATACATAACACTTCGCAAATCATAATATATCTTACCATGAAACATAGAAATGAGATGCAATATCTCGTTTTAAGAAGCATTTGAACTCTATTGCTTCGATACGTAGACATCTGCAAACGCCATTACCTTGCAAGGAACTGTCGCATTTACATTCATTTGAAGTGTAGACGAGGAATGCATAACACTTCGCAAATCATATTATATCTTGCCATGAAATATAGAGATGAGATGCGCTATCGCGTTTTAAGAAGCATTAGAACACTATTGCTACGATAGGTAGACATTCGCAAATGCTATTTCCTTGCAAGGAAGTGTCGCATTTACATTCATTTGAAGTGTAGACGAGGAATACATAACACTTCGCAAATCATATTATATCTTACCATGAAACATAGAAATGAGATGCGATATCACGTTTTAAGAATCATAAGAACTCTATTGCTACGATACGTAGACATCTGCAAACGCTATTTCCTTGCAAGGAAGTGTCGCATTTACATTCATTTGAATCGTAGACGAGGAATGCATAACACTTCGCAATGAATATTATATCTTATCATGAAACATAGATATGAGATGCAATATCTCGTTTTAAGAAGCATTTGAATTCTATTGCTTCGATACGTAGACATCTGCAAACGCTATTTCCTAGCGAGGAAGTTTCGCATTCACATTCATTTGAAGTGTAGACGAGGAATACATAACACTTCGCAAATCATATTATATCTTACCATGAAACATAGAAATGAGATGCGATATCGCGTTTTAAGAATCATAAGAACTCTATTGCTACGATACGTAGACATCTGCAAACGCTAATTCCTTGCAAGGAAGTGTCGCATTTACATTCATTTCAATCGTAGACGAGGAATGCATAACACTTCGCAATGAATATTATATCTTACCATGAAACATAGAAATGAGATGCGATATCGCGTTTTAAGAAGCATTAGAACTCTATTGCTACGATACCTAGACATCTGCAGACGCTATTTCTTAGCAAGGAAGTGTCGCATTTACATTCATTTGAAGTGTAGACGAGGAATACATAACACTTCGCAAATCATATTATATCTTACCATGAAACATAGAAATGAGATGCGATATCGCGTTTTAAGAATCATAAGAACCCTATTGCTACGATACGTAGACATCTGCAAACGCTATTTCCTTGCAAGGAAGTGTCGCATTTACATTCATTTGAATCGTAGACAAGGAATGCATAACACTTCGCAATGAATATTATATCTTATCACGAAACATAGATATGAGATGCAATATCTCGTTTTAAGAAGCATTTGAACTCTATTGCTTCGATACGTAGACATCTGCAAACGCTATTTCCTTGCAAGGAAGTGTCGCGTTTACATTCATTTGAAGTGTAGACGAGGAATACATGACACTTCGCAAATCATATTATATCTTGCCATGAAATATAGAGATGAGATGCGCTATCGCGTTTTAAGAAGCATTAGAACACTATTGCTGCGATAGGTAGACATTCGCAAATGCTATTTCCTTGCAAGGAAGTGTCGCATTTACATTCATTTGAAGTGTAGACGAGGAATACATAACACTACGCAAATCATATTATATCTTACCATGAAACATAGAAATGAGATGCGATATCACGTTTTAAGAATCATAAGAACCCTATTGCTACGATACGTAGACATCTGCAAACGCTATTTCCTTGCAAGGAAGTGTCGCATTTACATTCACTTGAATCGTAGACGAGGAATGCATAACACTTCGCAATGAATATTATATCTTATCATGAAACATTGATATGAGATGCAATATCTCGTTTTAAGAAGCATTTGAATTCTATTGCTTCGATACGTAGACATCTGCAAACGCTATTTCCTAGCGAGGAAGTTTCGCATTCACATTCATTTGAAGTGTAGACGAGGAATACATAACACTTCGCAAATCATATTATATCTTACCATGAAACATAGAAATGAGATGCGATATCGCGTTTTAAGAATCATAAGAACTCTATTGCTACGATACGTAGACATCTGCAAACGCTAATTCCTTGCAAGGAAGTGTCGCATTTACATTCATTTCAATCGTAGACGAGGAATGCATAACACTTCGCAATGAATATTATATCTTACCATGAAACATAGAAATGTGATGCGATATCGCGTTTTATGAAGCATTAGAACTCTATTGCTATGATACCTAGACATCTGCAGACGCTATTTCCTAGCAAGGAAGTGTCGCGTTTACATTCATTTGAAGTGTAGACGAGGAATACATAACACTTCGCAACTCATAATATATCTTACCATGAAACATAGAAATGAGATGCAATATCTCGTTTTAAGAAGCATTTGAACTCTATTGCTTCGATACGTAGACATCTGCAAACGCTATTTCCTTGCAAGGAAGTGTCGCATTTACATTCATTTGAAGTGTAGACGAGGAATACATAACACTTCGCAAATCATATTATATCTTACCATGAAACATAGAGATGAGATGCGATATCGCGTTTTAAGAAGCATTAGAACACTATTGCTATGATAGGTAGACATTCGCAAACGCTATTTCCTTGCAAGGAAGTGTCGCATTTACATTCATTTGAAGTGTAGACGAGGAATACATGACACTTCGCAGATCATATTATATCTTACCATGAAACATAGAAATGAGATGCGATATCACGTTTTAAGAATCATAAGAACTCTATTGCTACGATACGTAGACATCTGCAAACGCTATTTCCTTGCAAGGAAGTGTCGCATTTACATTCACTTGAATCGTAGACGAGGAATGCATAACACTTCGCAATGAATATTATATCTTATCATGAAACATAGATATGATATGCAATATCTCGTTTTAAGAAGCATTTGAACTCTATTGCTTCGATACGTAGACATCTGCAAACGCTATTTCCTTGCAAGGAAGTGTCGCATTTACATTCATTTGAAGTGTAGACGAGGAATACATGACACTTCGCAAATCATATTATATCTTACCATGAAACATAGAAATGAGATGCGATATCGCGTTTTAAGAACCATTAGAACTCTATTGCTACGATAGGTAGACATCTGCAAACGCTATTTCCTTACAAGGAAGTGTCGCATTTACATTCATTTGAAGTGTAGACGAGGAAAACATAACACTTCGCAAATCATATTATATCTTACCATGAATCATAGAACTGAGATGCGGTATCGCGTCTTAAGAAGCATTAGAACACTATTGCTACGATAGGTAGACAT
Organism: Xylocopa sonorina; assembly: GCF_050948175.1. Taxonomy (NCBI): domain Eukaryota; kingdom Metazoa; phylum Arthropoda; class Insecta; order Hymenoptera; family Apidae; genus Xylocopa; species Xylocopa sonorina. The sequence goes on from NW_027490469.1 coordinate 131,699, forward strand.
TTGCAAACGCTATTTCCTTGCAAGGAAGTGTCGCATTTACATTCATTTGAAGTTTAGACGAGGAATACATAACACTTCGCAAATCATATTATATCTTACCATGAAACATAGAAATGAGATGCGATATCGCGTTTTAAGAATCATAAGAACTCTATTGCTACGATACGTAGACATCTGCAAACGCTATTTCCTTGCAAGGAAGTGTCGCATTTACATTCATTTGAATCGTAGACGAGGAATGCATAACACTTCGCAATGAATATTATATCTTATCACGAAACATAGATATGAGATGCAATATCTCGTTTTAAGAAGCATTTGAACTCTATTGCTTCGATACGTAGACATCTGCAAACGCTATTTCCTAGCGAGGAAGTTTCGCATTCACATTCATTTGAAGTGTAGACGAGGAATACATAACACTTCGCAAATCATATTATATCTTACCATGAAACATAGAAATGAGATGCGATATCGCGTTTTAAGAAGCATTGGCAATCTATTGCTACGATACGTAGACATCTGCAAACGCTATTTCCTAGCGAGGAAGTGTCGCATTCACATTCATTTGAAGTGTAGACGAGGAATACATGATACTTCGCAAATCGTATTATATCTTACCATGAAACATAGAAATGAGATGCGATATCGCGTTTTAAGAAGCATTAGAACTCTATTGCTACGATACCTAGACATCGGCAGACGCTATTTCCTAGCAAGGAAGTGTCGCATTTACATTCATTTGAAGTGTAGACGAGGAATACATGACACTTCGCAGATCATATTATATCTTACCATGAAACATAGAAATGGGATGCGATATCGCGTTTTAAGAAGCATTGGAAACCTATTGCTACGATACGTAGACATCTGCAAACGCTATTTCCTAGCGAGGAAGTGTCGCATTCACATTCATTTGAAGTGTAGACGAGGAATAGATAACACTTCGCAAATCATATTATATCTTACCATGAAACATTGAAATGAGATGCGATATCGCGTTTTAAGAAACATTAGAAATCTATTGCTACGATACGTAGACGTCTGCAAACGCTATTTCCTAGCGAGGAAGTGTCGCATTTACATTCATTTGAAGTGTAGACGAGGAATACATGATACTTCGCAAATCATATTATATCTTACCATGAAACATAGAAGTGAGATGCCATATCGCGTTTTAAGAAGCATTAGAACTCTGTTGCTGCGATACCTAGACATCTGCAGACGCTATTTCCTAGCAAGGTAGTGTCGCATTTACATTCATTTGAAGTGTAGACGAGGAATACATAACACTTCGCAAATCATATTATATCTTACCATGAAACATAGAAATGAGATGCGATATCGCGTTTTAAGAATCATAAGAACTCTATTGCTACGATGTGTAGGCATCTGCAAACGCTATTTCCTTGCAAGTAAGTGTCGCATTTACATTCATTTGAAGTGTAGACGAGGAATACATAACACTTCGCAAATCATAATATATCTTACCATGAAACATAGGAATGAGATGCGATATCGCGTTTTAAGAAGCATTAGAACACTATTGCTACGATAGGTAGACATTCGCAAACGCTATTTCCTTGCAAGGAAGTGTCGCATTCACATTCATTTGAAGTGTAGACGAGGAATACATAACACTTCGCAAATCATAATATATCTTACCATGAAACATAGAAATGAGATGCAATATCTCGTTTTAAGAAGCATTTGAACTCTATTGCTTCGATACGTAGACATCTGCAAACGCCATTACCTTGCAAGGAACTGTCGCATTTACATTCATTTGAAGTGTAGACGAGGAATGCATAACACTTCGCAAATCATATTATATCTTGCCATGAAATATAGAGATGAGATGCGCTATCGCGTTTTAAGAAGCATTAGAACACTATTGCTACGATAGGTAGACATTCGCAAATGCTATTTCCTTGCAAGGAAGTGTCGCATTTACATTCATTTGAAGTGTAGACGAGGAATACATAACACTTCGCAAATCATATTATATCTTACCATGAAACATAGAAATGAGATGCGATATCACGTTTTAAGAATCATAAGAACTCTATTGCTACGATACGTAGACATCTGCAAACGCTATTTCCTTGCAAGGAAGTGTCGCATTTACATTCATTTGAATCGTAGACGAGGAATGCATAACACTTCGCAATGAATATTATATCTTATCATGAAACATAGATATGAGATGCAATATCTCGTTTTAAGAAGCATTTGAATTCTATTGCTTCGATACGTGGACATCTGCAAACGCTATGTCCTTGCATGGAAGTTTCGCATTTACATTCATTTGAAGTGTAGACGAGGAAAACATAACACTTCGCAAATCATATTATATCTTACCATGAAACATAGAAATGAGATGCGATATCGCGTTTTAAGAAGCATTAGAACTCTATTGCTACGATACCTGGACATCTGCAGACGCTATTTCCTATCAGGGAAGTATGGTATTTTCATTCATTTGAAGTGTAGGCGAGGAATACATGACACTTCGCAAATCATATTATATCTTACCATGAAACATAGAAATGAGATGCGATATCGCGTTTTAAGAAGCATTGGCAATCTATTGCTACGATACGTAGACATCTGCAAACGCTATTTCCTAGCGAGGAAGTGTCGCATTCACATTCATTTGAAGTGTAGACGAGGAATACATGATACTTCGCAAATCGTATTATATCTTACCATGAAACATAGAAATGAGATGCGATATCGCGTTTTAAGAAGCATTAGAACTCTATTGCTACGATACCTAGACATCGGCAGACGCTATTTCCTAGCAAGGAAGTGTCGCATTTACATTCATTTGAAGTGTAGACGAGGAATACATGACACTTCGCAGATCATATTATATCTTACCATGAAACATAGAAATGGGATGCGATATCGCGTTTTAAGAAGCATTGGAAACCTATTGCTACGATACGTAGACATCTGCAAACGCTATTTCCTAGCGAGGAAGTGTCGCATTCACATTCATTTGAAGTGTAGACGAGGAATAGATAACACTTCGCAAATCATATTATATCTTACCATGAAACATTGAAATGAGATGCGATATCGCGTTTTAAGAAACATTAGAAATCTATTGCTACGATACGTAGACGTCTGCAAACGCTATTTCCTAGCGAGGAAGTGTCGCATTTACATTCATTTGAAGTGTAGACGAGGAATACATGATACTTCGCAAATCATATTATATCTTACCATGAAACATAGAAGTGAGATGCCATATCGCGTTTTAAGAAGCATTAGAACTCTGTTGCTGCGATACCTAGACATCTGCAGACGCTATTTCCTAGCAAGGTAGTGTCGCATTTACATTCATTTGAAGTGTAGACGAGGAATACATAACACTTCGCAAATCATAATATATCTTACCATGAAACATAGGAATGAGATGCGATATCGCGTTTTAAGAAGCATTAGAACACTATTGCTACGATAGGTAGACATTCGCAAACGCTATTTCCTTGCAAGGAAGTGTCGCATTCACATTCATTTGAAGTGTAGACGAGGAATACATAACACTTCGCAAATCATAATATATCTTACCATGAAACATAGAAATGAGATGCAATATCTCGTTTTAAGAAGCATTTGAACTCTATTGCTTCGATACGTAGACATCTGCAAACGCCATTACCTTGCAAGGAACTGTCGCATTTACATTCATTTGAAGTGTAGACGAGGAATGCATAACACTTCGCAAATCATATTATATCTTGCCATGAAATATAGAGATGAGATGCGCTATCGCGTTTTAAGAAGCATTAGAACACTATTGCTACGATAGGTAGACATTCGCAAATGCTATTTCCTTGCAAGGAAGTGTCGCATTTACATTCATTTGAAGTGTAGACGAGGAATACATAACACTTCGCAAATCATATTATATCTTACCATGAAACATAGAAATGAGATGCGATATCACGTTTTAAGAATCATAAGAACTCTATTGCTACGATACGTAGACATCTGCAAACGCTATTTCCTTGCAAGGAAGTGTCGCATTTACATTCATTTGAATCGTAGACGAGGAATGCATAACACTTCGCAATGAATATTATATCTTATCATGAAACATAGATATGAGATGCAATATCTCGTTTTAAGAAGCATTTGAATTCTATTGCTTCGATACGTAGACATCTGCAAACGCTATTTCCTAGCGAGGAAGTTTCGCATTCACATTCATTTGAAGTGTAGACGAGGAATACATAACACTTCGCAAATCATATTATATCTTACCATGAAACATAGAAATGAGATGCGATATCGCGTTTTAAGAATCATAAGAACTCTATTGCTACGATACGTAGACATCTGCAAACGCTAATTCCTTGCAAGGAAGTGTCGCATTTACATTCATTTCAATCGTAGACGAGGAATGCATAACACTTCGCAATGAATATTATATCTTACCATGAAACATAGAAATGAGATGCGATATCGCGTTTTAAGAAGCATTAGAACTCTATTGCTACGATACCTAGACATCTGCAGACGCTATTTCTTAGCAAGGAAGTGTCGCATTTACATTCATTTGAAGTGTAGACGAGGAATACATAACACTTCGCAAATCATATTATATCTTACCATGAAACATAGAAATGAGATGCGATATCGCGTTTTAAGAATCATAAGAACTCTATTGCTACGATACGTAGACATCTGCAAACGCTATTTCCTTGCAAGGAAGTGTCGCATTTACATTCATTTGAATCGTAGACAAGGAATGCATAACACTTCGCAATGAATATTATATCTTATCACGAAACATAGATATGAGATGCAATATCTCGTTTTAAGAAGCATTTGAACTCTATTGCTTCGATACGTAGACATCTGCAAACGCTATTTCCTTGCAAGGAAGTGTCGCGTTTACATTCATTTGAAGTGTAGACGAGGAATACATGACACTTCGCAAATCATATTATATCTTGCCATGAAATATAGAGATGAGATGCGCTATCGCGTTTTAAGAAGCATTAGAACACTATTGCTGCGATAGGTAGACATTCGCAAATGCTATTTCCTTGCAAGGAAGTGTCGCATTTACATTCATTTGAAGTGTAGACGAGGAATACATAACACTACGCAAATCATATTATATCTTACCATGAAACATAGAAATGAGATGCGATATCACGTTTTAAGAATCATAAGAACCCTATTGCTACGATACGTAGACATCTGCAAACGCTATTTCCTTGCAAGGAAGTGTCGCATTTACATTCACTTGAATCGTAGACGAGGAATGCATAACACTTCGCAATGAATATTATATCTTATCATGAAACATTGATATGAGATGCAATATCTCGTTTTAAGAAGCATTTGAATTCTATTGCTTCGATACGTAGACATCTGCAAACGCTATTTCCTAGCGAGGAAGTTTCGCATTCACATTCATTTGAAGTGTAGACGAGGAATACATAACACTTCGCAAATCATATTATATCTTACCATGAAACATAGAAATGAGATGCGATATCGCGTTTTAAGAATCATAAGAACTCTATTGCTACGATACGTAGACATCTGCAAACGCTAATTCCTTGCAAGGAAGTGTCGCATTTACATTCATTTCAATCGTAGACGAGGAATGCATAACACTTCGCAATGAATATTATATCTTACCATGAAACATAGAAATGTGATGCGATATCGCGTTTTATGAAGCATTAGAACTCTATTGCTATGATACCTAGACATCTGCAGACGCTATTTCCTAGCAAGGAAGTGTCGCGTTTACATTCATTTGAAGTGTAGACGAGGAATACATAACACTTCGCAACTCATAATATATCTTACCATGAAACATAGAAATGAGATGCAATATCTCGTTTTAAGAAGCATTTGAACTCTATTGCTTCGATACGTAGACATCTGCAAACGCTATTTCCTTGCAAGGAAGTGTCGCATTTACATTCATTTGAAGTGTAGACGAGGAATACATAACACTTCGCAAATCATATTATATCTTACCATGAAACATAGAGATGAGATGCGATATCGCGTTTTAAGAAGCATTAGAACACTATTGCTATGATAGGTAGACATTCGCAAACGCTATTTCCTTGCAAGGAAGTGTCGCATTTACATTCATTTGAAGTGTAGACGAGGAATACATGACACTTCGCAGATCATATTATATCTTACCATGAAACATAGAAATGAGATGCGATATCACGTTTTAAGAATCATAAGAACTCTATTGCTACGATACGTAGACATCTGCAAACGCTATTTCCTTGCAAGGAAGTGTCGCATTTACATTCACTTGAATCGTAGACGAGGAATGCATAACACTTCGCAATGAATATTATATCTTATCATGAAACATAGATATGATATGCAATATCTCGTTTTAAGAAGCATTTGAACTCTATTGCTTCGATACGTAGACATCTGCAAACGCTATTTCCTTGCAAGGAAGTGTCGCATTTACATTCATTTGAAGTGTAGACGAGGAATACATGACACTTCGCAAATCATATTATATCTTACCATGAAACATAGAAATGAGATGCGATATCGCGTTTTAAGAACCATTAGAACTCTATTGCTACGATAGGTAGACATCTGCAAACGCTATTTCCTTACAAGGAAGTGTCGCATTTACATTCATTTGAAGTGTAGACGAGGAAAACATAACACTTCGCAAATCATATTATATCTTACCATGAATCATAGAACTGAGATGCGGTATCGCGTCTTAAGAAGCATTAGAACACTATTGCTACGATAGGTAGACATTTGCAAACGCTATTTCCTTGCAAGGAAGTGTCGCATTTACATTCATTTGAAGTTTAGACGAGGAATACATAACACTTCGCAAATCATATTATATCTTACCATGAAACATAGAAATGAGATGCGATATCGCGTTTTAAGAATCATAAGAACTCTATTGCTACGATACGTAGACATCTGCAAACGCTATTTCCTTGCAAGGAAGTGTCGCATTTACATTCATTTGAATCGTAGACGAAGAATGCATAACACTTCGCAATGAATATTATATCTTATCACGAAACATAGATATGAGATGCAATATCTCGTTTTAAGAAGCATTTGAACTCTATTGCTTCGATACGTAGACATCTGCAAACGCTATTTCCTAGCGAGGAAGTTTCGCATTCACATTCATTTGAAGTGTAGACGAGGAATACATAACACTTCGCAAATCATATTATATCTTACCATGAAACATAGAAATGAGATGCGATATCGCGTTTTAAGAATCATAAGAACTCTATTGCTACGATACGTAGACATCTGCAAACGCTATTTCCTTGCAAGGAAGTGTCGCATTTACATTCATTTGAATCGTAGACGAGGAATGCATAACACTTCGCAATGAATATTATATCTTACCATGAAACATAGAAATGAGAAGCGATATCGCGTTTTAAGAATCCTAAGAACTCTATTGCTACGATACGTAGACATCTGCAAACGCTATTTCCTTGCAAGGAAGTGTCGCATTTACATTCACTTGAATCGTAGACGAGGAATGCATAACACTTCGCAATGAATATTATATCTTATCATGAAACATTGATATGAGATGCAATATCTCGTTTTAAGAAGCATTTGAATTCTATTGCTTCGATACGTAGACATCTGCAAACGCTATTTCCTAGCGAGGAAGTTTCGCATTCACATTCATTTGAAGTGTAGACGAGGAATACATAACACTTCGCAAATCATATTATATCTTACCATGAAACATAGAAATGAGATGCGATATCGCGTTTTAAGAATCATAAGAACTCTATTGCTACGATACGTAGACATCTGCAAACGCTATTTCCTTGCAAGGAAGTGTCGCATTTACATTCATTTCAATCGTATACGAGGAATGCATAACACTTCGCAATGAATATTATATCTTACCATGAAACATAGAAATGTGATGCGATATCGCGTTTTATGAAGCATTAGAACTCTATTGCTACGATACCTAGACATCTGCAGACGCTATTTCCTTGCAAGGAAGTGTCGCATTTACATTCATTTGAAGTGTAGACGAGGAATACATGACACTTCGCAAATCATATTAAATCTTACCATGAAACATAGAAATGAGATGCGATATCGCGTTTTAAGACGCATTAGAACACTATTGCTACGATAGGTAGACATTCGCAAACGCTATTTCCTTGCAAGGAAGAGTCGCATTTACATTCATTTGAAGTGTAGACGAGGAATACATGACACTTCGCAAATCATATTATATCTTACCATGAATCATAGAACTGAGATGCGGTATCGCGTCTTAAGAAGCATTAGAACACTATTGCTACGATAGGTTGACATTTGCAAACGCTATTTCCTTGCAAGGAAGTGTCGCATTTACATTCATTTGAAGTTTAGACGAGGAATACATAACACTTCGCAAATCATATTATATCTTACCATGAAACATAGAAATGAGATGCGATATCGCGTTTTAAGAATCATAAGAACTCTATTGCTACGATACGTAGACATCTGCAAACCCTATTTCCTTGCAAGGAAGTGTCGCATTTACATTCATTTGAATCGTAGACGAGGAATGCATAACACTTCGCAATGAATATTATATCTTATCACGAAACATAGATATGAGAAGCAATATCTCGTTTTAAGAAGCATTTGAACTCTATTGCTTCGATACGTAGACATCTGCAAACGCTATTTCCTTGCAAGGAAGTGTCGCATTTACATTCATTTGAGGTGTAGACGAGGAAAACATAACACTTCGCAAATCATATTATATCTTACCATGAAACATAGAAATGAGAAGCGATATCGCGTTTTAAGAATCATAAGAACTCTATTGCTACGATACGTAGACATCTGCAAACGCTATTTCCTTGCAAGGAAGTGTCGCATTTACATTCATTTGAAGTGTAGACGAGGAATACATAACACTTCGCAAATCATATTATATCTTACCATGACACATAGAAATGAGATGCGATATCGCGTTTTAAGAATCATAAGAACTCTATTGCTACGATACGTAGACATCTGCAAACGCTATTTCCTTGCAAGGAAGTGTCGCATTTACATTCATTTCAATCGTATACGAGGAATGCATAACACTTCGCAATGAATATTATATCTTACCATGAAACATAGAAATGTGATGCGATATCGCGTTTTATGAAGCATTAGAACTCTATTGCTACGATACCTAGACATCTGCAGACGCTATTTCCTTGCAAGGAAGTGTCGCATTTACATTCATTTGAAGTGTAGACGAGGAATACATGACACTTCGCAAATCATATTATATCTTACCATGAAACATAGAAATGAGATGCGATATCGCGTTTTAAGAAGCATTAGAACACTATTGCTACGATAGGTAGACATTCGCAAACGCTATTTCCTTGCAAGGAAGTGTCGCATTTACATTCATTTGAAGTGTAGACGAGGAATACATAGCACTTCGCAAATCATATTATATCTTACCATGAAACATAGAAATGAGATGCGATATCACGTTTTAAGAATCATAAGAACTCTATTGCTACGATACGTAGACATCTGCAAACGCTATTTCCTTGCAAGGAAGTGTCGCACTTACATTCATTTGAATCGTAGACGAGGAATGCATAACACTTCGCAATGAATATTATATCTTATCATGAAACATAGATATGAGATGCAATATCTCGTTTTAAGAAGCATTTGAACTCTATTGCTTCGATACGTAGACATCTGCAAACGCTATTTCCTTGCAAGGAAGTGTCGCATTTACATTCATTTGAAGTGTAGACGAGGAATACATGACACTTCGCAAATCATATTATATCTTACCATGAAACATAGAGATGAGATGCGATATCGCGTTTTAAGAAGCATTAGAACACTATTGCTATGATAGGTGGACATTCGCAAACGCTATTTCCTTGCAAGGAAGTGTCGCATTTACATTCATTTCAATCGTAGACGAGGAATGCATAACACTTCGCAATGAATATTATATCTTATCACGAAACATAGATATGAGATGCAATATCTCGTTTTAAGAAGCATTTGAACTCTATTGCTTCGATACGTAGACATCTGCAAACGCTATTTCCTTGCAAGGAAGTGTCGCGTTTACATTCATTTGAAGTGTAGACGAGGAATACATGACACTTCGCAAATCATATTATATCTTGCCATGAAATATAGAGATGAGATGCGCTATCGCGTTTTAAGAAGCATTAGAACACTATTGCTGCGATAGGTAGACATTCGCAAATGCTATTTCCTTGCAAGGAAGTGTCGCATTTACATTCATTTGAAGTGTAGACGAGGAATACATAACACTACGCAAATCATATTATATCTTACCATGAAACATAGAAATGAGATGCGATATCACGTTTTAAGAATCATAAGAACCCTATTGCTACGATACGTAGACATCTGCAAACGCTATTTCCTTGCAAGGAAGTGTCGCATTTACATTCACTTGAATCGTAGACGAGGAATGCATAACACTTCGCAATGAATATTATATCTTATCATGAAACATTGATATGAGATGCAATATCTCGTTTTAAGAAGCATTTGAATTCTATTGCTTCGATACGCAGACATCTGCAAACGCTATTTCCTTGCAAGGAAGTGTCGCATTTACATTCATTTGAAGTGTAGACGAGGAATACATAACACTTCGCAAATCATATTATATCTTACCATGAAACATAGAGATGAGATGCGATATCGCGTTTTAAGAAGCATTAGAACACTATTGCTATGATAGGTAGACATTCGCAAACGCTATTTCCTTGCAAGGAAGTGTCGCATTTACATTCATTTGAAGTGTAGACGAGGAATACATGACACTTCGCAGATCATATTATATCTTACCATGAAACATAGAAATGAGATGCGATATCACGTTTTAAGAATCATAAGAACTCTATTGCTACGATACGTAGACATCTGCAAACGCTATTTCCTTGCAAGGAAGTGTCGCATTTACATTCACTTGAATCGTAGACGAGGAATGCATAACACTTCGCAATGAATATTATATCTTATCATGAAACATAGATATGATATGCAATATCTCGTTTTAAGAAGCATTTGAACTCTATTGCTTCGATACGTAGACATCTGCAAACGCTATTTCCTTGCAAGGAAGTGTCGCATTTACATTCATTTGAAGTGTAGACGAGGAATACATGACACTTCGCAAATCATATTATATCTTACCATGAAACATAGAAATGAGATGCGATATCGCGTTTTAAGAACCATTAGAACTCTATTGCTACGATAGGTAGACATCTGCAAACGCTATTTCCTTACAAGGAAGTGTCGCATTTACATTCATTTGAAGTGTAGACGAGGAAAACATAACACTTCGCAAATCATATTATATCTTACCATGAATCATAGAACTGAGATGCGGTATCGCGTCTTAAGAAGCATTAGAACACTATTGCTACGATAGGTAGACATTTGCAAACGCTATTTCCTTGCAAGGAAGTGTCGCATTTACATTCATTTGAAGTTTAGACGAGGAATACATAACACTTCGCAAATCATATTATATCTTACCATGAAACATAGAAATGAGATGCGATATCGCGTTTTAAGAATCATAAGAACTCTATTGCTACGATACGTAGACATCTGCAAACGCTATTTCCTTGCAAGGAAGTGTCGCATTTACATTCATTTGAATCGTAGACGAAGAATGCATAACACTTCGCAATGAATATTATATCTTATCACGAAACATAGATATGAGATGCAATATCTCGTTTTAAGAAGCATTTGAACTCTATTGCTTCGATACGTAGACATCTGCAAACGCTATTTCCTAGCGAGGAAGTTTCGCATTCACATTCATTTGAAGTGTAGACGAGGAATACATAACACTTCGCAAATCATATTATATCTTACCATGAAACATAGAAATGAGATGCGATATCGCGTTTTAAGAATCATAAGAACTCTATTGCTACGATACGTAGACATCTGCAAACGCTATTTCCTTGCAAGGAAGTGTCGCATTTACATTCATTTGAATCGTAGACGAGGAATGCATAACACTTCGCAATGAATATTATATCTTACCATGAAACATAGAAATGAGAAGCGATATCGCGTTTTAAGAATCCTAAGAACTCTATTGCTACGATACGTAGACATCTGCAAACGCTATTTCCTTGCAAGGAAGTGTCGCATTTACATTCACTTGAATCGTAGACGAGGAATGCATAACACTTCGCAATGAATATTATATCTTATCATGAAACATTGATATGAGATGCAATATCTCGTTTTAAGAAGCATTTGAATTCTATTGCTTCGATACGTAGACATCTGCAAACGCTATTTCCTAGCGAGGAAGTTTCGCATTCACATTCATTTGAAGTGTAGACGAGGAATACATAACACTTCGCAAATCATATTATATCTTACCATGAAACATAGAAATGAGATGCGATATCGCGTTTTAAGAATCATAAGAACTCTATTGCTACGATACGTAGACATCTGCAAACGCTATTTCCTTGCAAGGAAGTGTCGCATTTACATTCATTTCAATCGTATACGAGGAATGCATAACACTTCGCAATGAATATTATATCTTACCATGAAACATAGAAATGTGATGCGATATCGCGTTTTATGAAGCATTAGAACTCTATTGCTACGATACCTAGACATCTGCAGACGCTATTTCCTTGCAAGGAAGTGTCGCATTTACATTCATTTGAAGTGTAGACGAGGAATACATGACACTTCGCAAATCATATTAAATCTTACCATGAAACATAGAAATGAGATGCGATATCGCGTTTTAAGACGCATTAGAACACTATTGCTACGATAGGTAGACATTCGCAAACGCTATTTCCTTGCAAGGAAGTGTCGCATTTACATTCATTTGAAGTGTAGACGAGGAATACATGACACTTCGCAAATCATATTATATCTTACCATGAATCATAGAACTGAGATGCGGTATCGCGTCTTAAGAAGCATTAGAACACTATTGCTACGATAGGTTGACATTTGCAAACGCTATTTCCTTGCAAGGAAGTGTCGCATTTACATTCATTTGAAGTTTAGACGAGGAATACATAACACTTCGCAAATCATATTATATCTTACCATGAAACATAGAAATGAGATGCGATATCGCGTTTTAAGAATCATAAGAACTCTATTGCTACGATACGTAGACATCTGCAAACCCTATTTCCTTGCAAGGAAGTGTCGCATTTACATTCATTTGAATCGTAGACGAGGAATGCATAACACTTCGCAATGAATATTATATCTTATCACGAAACATAGATATGAGAAGCAATATCTCGTTTTAAGAAGCATTTGAACTCTATTGCTTCGATACGTAGACATCTGCAAACGCTATTTCCTTGCAAGGAAGTGTCGCATTTACATTCATTTGAGGTGTAGACGAGGAAAACATAACACTTCGCAAATCATATTATATCTTACCATGAAACATAGAAATGAGAAGCGATATCGCGTTTTAAGAATCATAAGAACTCTATTGCTACGATACGTAGACATCTGCAAACGCTATTTCCTTGCAAGTAAGTGTCGCATTTACATTCATTTGAAGTGTGGACGAGGAATACATAACACTTCGCAAATCATATTATATCTTACCATGAAACATAGAGATGAGATGCGATATCGCGTTTTAAGAAGCATTAGAACACTATTGCTATGATAGGTAGACATTCGCAAACGCTATTTCCTTGCAAGGAAGTGTCGCATTTACATTCATTTGAAGTGTAGACGAGGAATACATAACACTTCGCAAATCATATTATATCTTACCATGACACATAGAAATGAGATGCGATATCGCGTTTTAAGAATCATAAGAACTCTATTGCTACGATACGTAGACATCTGCAAACGCTATTTCCTTGCAAGGAAGTGTCGCACTTACATTCATTTGAATCGTAGACGAGGAATGCATAACACTTCGCAATGAATATTATATCTTATCATGAAACATAGATATGAGATGCAATATCTCGTTTTAAGAAGCATTTGAACTCTATTGCTTCGATACGTAGACATCTGCAAACGCTATTTCCTTGCAAGGAAGTGTCGCATTTACATTCATTTGAAGTGTAGACGAGGAATACATGACACTTCGCAAATCATATTATATCTTACCATGAAACATAGAGATGAGATGCGATATCGCGTTTTAAGAAGCATTAGAACACTATTGCTATGATAGGTGGACATTCGCAAACGCTATTTCCTTGCAAGGAAGTGTCGCATTTACATTCATTTGAAGTGTAGACGAGGAATACATAACACTTCGCAAATCATATTATATCTTACCATGAAACATAGAAATGAGATGCGATATCGCGTTTTAAGAAGCATTTGAACTCTATTGCTACGATACGTAGACATCAGCAAACGCTATTTCCTTGCAAGGAAGTGTCGCATTTACATTCATTTCAATCGTATACGAGGAATGCATAACACTTCGCAATGAATATTATATCTTACCATGAAACATAGAAATGTGATGCGATATCGCGTTCTATGAAGCATTAGAACTCTATTGCTACGATACCTAGACATCTGCAGACGCTATTCCCTAGCAAGGAAGTGTCGCATTTACATTCATTTCAATCGTATACGAGGAATGCATAACGCTTCGCAATGAATATTATATCTTACCATGAAACATAGAAATGTGATGCGATATCGCGTTTTATGAAGCATTAGAACTCTATTGCTACGATACCTAGACATCTGCAGACGCTATTCCCTAGCAAGGAAGTGTCGCATTTACATTCATTTGAAGTGTAGACGAGGAATACATAACACTTCGCAAATCATATTATATCTTACCATGAAACATAGAAATGAGATGCGATATCGCGTTTTTAGAAGCATTAGAACACTATTGCTACCATAGATGGATATTCGCAAACGCTATTTCCTTGCAACGAAGTGTCGCATTTACATTCATTTGAAGTGTGGACGAGGAATACATGACACTTCGCAAATCATATTATATCTTACCATGAAACATAGAAATGAGATGCGATATCGCGTTTTAAGAAGCATTAGATCTCTATTGCTGCGATACCTAGACATCTGCAGACGCTATTTCCTAGCAAGGTAGTGTCGCATTTACATTCATTTGAAGTGTAGACGAGGAATACATGACACTTCGCAAATCATATTATATCTTACCATGAAACATAGAAATGAGATGCGATATCGCGTTTTAAGAAGCATTTGAACTCTATTGCATCGATACTTAGACATCTGCAAACGCTATTTCCTTGCAAGGAAGTGTCGCATTTACATTCATTTGAAGTGTAGGCGAGGAATACATAACACTTCGCCAATCATATTATATCTTACCATGAAACATAGAAATGAGATGCGATATCGCGTTTTAAGAAGCATTAGAACACTATTGCTACGATAGATGGATATTCGCAAACGCTATTTCCTTGCAACGAAGTGTCGCATTTACATTCATTTGAAGTGTGGACGAGGAATACATGACACTTCGCAAATCATATTATATCTTACCATGAAACATAGAAATGAGATGCGATATCGCGTTTTAAGAAGCATTAGAACTCTATTGCTGCGATACCTAGACATCTGCAGACGCTATTTCCTAGCAAGGTAGTGTCGCATTTACATTCATTTGAAGTGTAGACGAGGAATACATGACACTTCGCAAATCATATTATATCTTACCATGAAACATAGAAATGAGATGCGATATCGCGTTTTAAGAAGCATTTGAACTCTATTGCATCGATACTTAGACATCTGCAAACGCTATTTCCTTGCAAGGAAGTGTCGCATTTACATTCATTTGAAGTGTAGGCGAGGAATGCATAACACTTCGCAAATCATATTATATCTTACCATGAAACATAGAGATGGGATGCGATATCGCGTTTTAAGAATCATAAGAACTCTATTGCTACGATACGTAGACATCTGCAAACGCTATTTCCTTGCAAGTAAGTGTCGCATTTACATTCATTTGAAGTGTAGACGAGGAATACATAACACTTCGCAAATCATAATATATCTTACCATGAAACATAGAAATGAGATGCGATATCGCGTTTTAAGAAGCATTAGAACACTATTGCTACGATAGGTAGACATTCGCAAACGCTATTTCCTTGCAAGGAAGTGTCGCATTCACATTCATTTGAAGTGTAGACGAGGAATACATAACACTTCGCTAATCATATTATATCTTACCATGAAACATAGAAATGAGATGTGATATCGCGCTTTAAGAATCATAAGAACTCTATTGCTACGATACGTAGACATCTGCAAACGCTATTTCCTTGCAAGGAAGTGTCGCATTTACATTCATTTGAAGTGTAGACGAGGAATACATAACACTTCGCAAATCATATTATATCATACCATGAAACATAGAGATGAGATGCGATATCGCGTTTTAAGAAGCATTAGAACACTACTGCTATGATAGGCAGACATTCGCAAACGCTATTTCCTTGCAAGGAAGTGTCGCATTTACATTCATTTGAAGTGTAGACGAGGAATACATAACACTTCGCAATTCATATTATATCTTACCATGAAACATAGAAATGAGATGCGATATCGCGTTTTAAGGAGCATTAGAACTCTATTGCTGCGATACCTAGACATCTACAGACGCTATTTCCTAGCAAGGTAGTGTCGCATTTACATTCATTTGAAGTGTAGACGAGGAATACATGACACTTCGCAAATCATATTATATCTTACCATGAAACATAGAAATGAGATGCGATATCGCGTTTTAAGAAGCATTAGAACATTATTGCTACGATAGGTAGACATTCGCAAACGCTATTTCCTTGCAAGGAAGTGTCGCATTCACATTCATTTGAAGTGTAGACGAGGAATACATAACACTTCGCTAATCATATTATATCTTACCATGAAACATAGAAATGAGATGTGATATCGCGCTTTAAGAATCATAAGAACTCTATTGCTACGATACGTAGACATCTGCAAACGCTATTTCCTTGCAAGGAAGTGTCGCATTTACATTCATTTGAATCGTAGACGAGGAATGCATAGCACTTCGCAAATCATATTATGTCTTACCATGAAACATAGAAATGAGATGCGATATCGCGTTTTAGAAGCATTAGAACTCTATTGCTACGATAGATGGATATTCGCAAACGCTATTTCCTTGCAACGAAGTGTCGCATTTACATTCATTTGAAGTGTGGACGAGGAATACATGACACTTCGCAAATTATATTATATCTTACCATGAAACATAGAAATGAGATGCGATATCGCGTTTTAAGGAGCATTAGAACTCTATTGCTGCGATACCTAGACATCTACAGACGCTATTTCCTAGCAAGGTAGTGTCGCATTTACATTCATTTGAAGTGTAGACGAGGAATACATGACACTTCGCAAATCATATTATATGTTACCAAGAAACATAGAAATGAGATGCGATATCGCGTTTTAAGAAGCATTTGAACTCTATTGCTTCGATACGTAGACATCTGCAAACGCTATTTCCTTGCAAGGAAGTGTCGCATTTACATTCATTTGAAGTGTAGACGAGGAATACATAACACTTCGCAAATCATATTATATCTTACCATGAAACATAGAGATGAGATGCGATATCGCGTTTTAAGAAGCATTAGAACACTACTGCTATGATAGGTAGACATTCGCAAACGCTATTTCCTTGCAAGGAAGTGTCGCATTTACATTCATTTGAAGTGTAGACGAGGAATACATAACACTTCGCAATTCATATTATATCTTACCATGAAACATAGAAATGAGATGCGATATCGCGTTTTAAGGAGCATTAGAACTCTATTGCTGCGATACCTAGACATCTACAGACGCTATTTCCTAGCAAGGTAGTGTCGCATTTACATTCATTTGAAGTGTAGACGAGGAATACATGACACTTCGCAAATCATATTATATCTTACCATGAAACATAGAAATGAGATGCGATATCGCGTTTTAAGAAGCATTTGAACTCTATTGCTTCGATACGTAGACATCTGCAAACGCTATTTCCTTGCAAGGAACTGTCGCATTTACATTCATTTGAAGTGTAGACGAGGAATACATAACACTTCGCAAATCATATTATATCTTACCATGAAACATAGAGATGAGATGCGATATCGCGTTTTAAGAAGCATTAGAACACTACTGCTATGATAGGTAGACATTCGCAAACGCTATTTCCTTGCAAGGAAGTGTCGCATTTACATTCATTTGAAGTGTAGACGAGGAATACATAACACTTCGCAATTCATATTATATCTTACCATGAAACATAGGAATGAGATGAGATATCGCGTTTTAAGGAGCATTAGAACTCTATTGCTGCGATACCTAGACATCTACAGACGCTATTTCCTAGCAAGGTAGTGTCGCATTTACATTCATTTGAAGTGTAGACGAGGAATACATGACACTTCGCAAATCATATTATATCTTACCATGAAACATAGAAATGAGACGCGATATCGCGTTTTAAGAAGCATTTGAACTCTATTGCTTCGATACGTAGACATCTGCAATCGCTATTTCCTTGCAAGGAAGTGTCGCATTTACATTCATTTGAAGTGTAGACGAGGAATACATAACACTTCGCAAATCATATTATATCTCACCATGAAACATAGAGATGAGATGCGATATCGCGTTTTAAGGAGCATTAGAACACTATTGCTATGATAGGTAGACATTCGCCAACGCTATTTCCTTGCAAGGAAGTGTCGCATTTACATTCATTTGAAGTGTAGACGAGGAATACATAACACTTCGCAAATCATATTATATCTTACCATGAAACATAGAAATGAGATGCGATATCGCGTTTTAAGAAGCATTTGAACTCTATTGCTACGATACGTAGACATCTGCAAACGCTATTTCCTTGCAAGTAAGTGTCGCATTTACATTCATTTGAAGTGTAGACGAGGAATACATAACACTTCGCAAATCATAATATATCTTACCATGAAACATAGAAATGAGATGCGATATCGCGTTTTAAGAAGCATTAGAACACTATTGCTACGATAGGTAGACATTCGCAAACGCTATTTCCTTGCAAGGAAGTGTCGCATTCACATTCATTTGAAGTGTAGACGAGGAATACATAACACTTCGCTAATCATATTATATCTTACCATGAAACATAGAAATGAGATGTGATATCGCGCTTTAAGAATCATAAGAACTCTATTGCTACGATACGTAGACATCTGCAAACGCTATTTCCTTGCAAGGAAGTGTCGCATTTACATTCATTTGAATCGTAGACGAGGAATGCATAACACTTCGCAAATCATATTATATCTTACCATGAAACATAGAAATGAGATGCGATATCGGGTTTTAAGCAGCATTAGAACACTATTGCTACTATAGATAGACATTCGCAAACGCTATTTCCTTGCAAGGAAGTGTCGCATTTACACTCATTTGAAGTGTAGACGAGGTATACATGTCACTTCGC
This sequence comes from Xylocopa sonorina, assembly GCF_050948175.1. NCBI lineage: Eukaryota > Metazoa > Arthropoda > Insecta > Hymenoptera > Apidae > Xylocopa > Xylocopa sonorina. The sequence goes on from NW_027490469.1 coordinate 151,266, forward strand.
AATTCATATTATATCTTACCATGAAACATAGAAATGAGATGCGATATCGCGTTTTAAGAAGCATTAGAAATCTATTGTTACGATACGTAGACATCTGCAAACGCTATTTCCTAGCGAGGAAGTTTCGCATTCACATTCATTTGAAGTGTAGACGAGGAATACATAACACTTCGCAAATCATATTATATCTTACCATGAAACATAGAAATGAGATGCGATATCGCGTTTTAAGAATCATAAGAACTCTATTGCTACGATACGTAGACATCTAAAAACGCTCTTTCCTTGCAAGTAAGTGTCGCATTTACATTCATTTGAAGTGTAGACGAGGAATACATGACACTTCGCAAATCATATTATATCTTACCATGAAACATAGAAATGAGATGCGATATCACGTTTTAAGAAGCATTAGAAATCTATTGCTACGACACATAGACATCTGCAAACGCTATTTCCTTGCAAGGTAGTGTCGCATTTACATTCATTTGAAGTGTAGACGAGGAATACATAACACTTCGCAAATCATATTATACCTTACCATGAAACATAGAAATGAAATGCGATATCGCGTTTTAAGAATCATAAGAACTTTATTGCTACGATACGTAGACATCTGCAAACGATATTTCCTTGCAAGGAAGTGTCTCATTTACATTCATTTGAAGTGTAGACGAGGAATACATAACACTTCGCAAATCATATTATATCTTACCATGAAATATAGAAATGAGATGCGATATCGCGTTTTACGAAGCATTAGAACTCTACTGCTACGGTAGGTAGACGTTTGCAAACGCTATTTCCTTTCAAGGAAGTGTCGCATTTACATTCATTTGAAGTGTAGACGAGGAATACATAACACTTCGCAAATCATATTATATCTTACCATGAAACATAGAAATGAGATGCGATATCGCGTTTTAAGAAGCATTAGAACTCTATTGCTACGGCAGGTAGACATCTGCAAGCGCTATTTCCTTACAAGGAAGTGTCGCATTTACATTCATTTGAAGTGTAGACGAGGAATACATAACACTTCGCAAATCATATTATACCTTACCATGAAACATAGAAATGAGATGCGATATCGCGTTTTAAGAATCATAAGAACCTTATTGTTACGATACGTAGACATCTGCAAACGATATTTCCTTGCAAGGAAGTGTCTCATTTACATTCATTTGAAGTGTAGACGAGGAATACATAACACTTCGCAAATCATATTATATCTTACCATGAAATATAGAAATGAGATGCGATATCGCGTTTTAAGGAGCATTAGAACTCTATTGCTGCGATACCTAGACATCTACAGACGCTATTTCCTAGCAAGGTAGTGTCGCATTTACATTCATTTGAAGTGTAGACGAGGAATACATGACACTTCGCAAATCATATTATATCTTACCATGAAACATAGAAATGAGACGCGATATCGCGTTTTAAGAAGCATTTGAACTCTATTGCTTCGATACGTAGACATCTGCAATCGCTATTTCCTTGCAAGGAAGTGTCGCATTTACATTCATTTGAAGTGTAGACGAGGAATACATAACACTTCGCAAATCATATTATATCTCACCATGAAACATAGAGATGAGATGCGATATCGCGTTTTAAGGAGCATTAGAACACTATTGCTATGATAGGTAGACATTCGCCAACGCTATTTCCTTGCAAGGAAGTGTCGCATTTACATTCATTTGAAGTGTAGACGAGGAATACATAACACTTCGCAAATCATATTATATCTTACCATGAAACATAGAAATGAGATGCGATATCGCGTTTTAAGAAGCATTTGAACTCTATTGCTACGATACGTAGACATCTGCAAACGCTATTTCCTTGCAAGTAAGTGTCGCATTTACATTCATTTGAAGTGTAGACGAGGAATACATAACACTTCGCAAATCATAATATATCTTACCATGAAACATAGAAATGAGATGCGATATCGCGTTTTAAGAAGCATTAGAACACTATTGCTACGATAGGTAGACATTCGCAAACGCTATTTCCTTGCAAGGAAGTGTCGCATTCACATTCATTTGAAGTGTAGACGAGGAATACATAACACTTCGCTAATCATATTATATCTTACCATGAAACATAGAAATGAGATGTGATATCGCGCTTTAAGAATCATAAGAACTCTATTGCTACGATACGTAGACATCTGCAAACGCTATTTCCTTGCAAGGAAGTGTCGCATTTACATTCATTTGAATCGTAGACGAGGAATGCATAACACTTCGCAAATCATATTATATCTTACCATGAAACATAGAAATGAGATGCGATATCGGGTTTTAAGCAGCATTAGAACACTATTGCTACTATAGATAGACATTCGCAAACGCTATTTCCTTGCAAGGAAGTGTCGCATTTACACTCATTTGAAGTGTAGACGAGGTATACATGTCACTTCGCAATTCATATTATATCTTACCATGAAACATAGAAATGAGATGCGATATCGCGTTTTAAGAAGCATTAGAAATCTATTGTTACGATACGTAGACATCTGCAAACGCTATTTCCTAGCGAGGAAGTTTCGCATTCACATTCATTTGAAGTGTAGACGAGGAATACATAACACTTCGCAAATCATATTATATCTTACCATGAAACATAGAAATGAGATGCGATATCGCGTTTTAAGAATCATAAGAACTCTATTGCTACGATACGTAGACATCTAAAAACGCTCTTTCCTTGCAAGTAAGTGTCGCATTTACATTCATTTGAAGTGTAGACGAGGAATACATGACACTTCGCAAATCATATTATATCTTACCATGAAACATAGAAATGAGATGCGATATCACGTTTTAAGAAGCATTAGAAATCTATTGCTACGACACATAGACATCTGCAAACGCTATTTCCTTGCAAGGTAGTGTCGCATTTACATTCATTTGAAGTGTAGACGAGGAATACATAACACTTCGCAAATCATATTATACCTTACCATGAAACATAGAAATGAAATGCGATATCGCGTTTTAAGAATCATAAGAACTTTATTGCTACGATACGTAGACATCTGCAAACGATATTTCCTTGCAAGGAAGTGTCTCATTTACATTCATTTGAAGTGTAGACGAGGAATACATAACACTTCGCAAATCATATTATATCTTACCATGAAATATAGAAATGAGATGCGATATCGCGTTTTACGAAGCATTAGAACTCTACTGCTACGGTAGGTAGACGTTTGCAAACGCTATTTCCTTTCAAGGAAGTGTCGCATTTACATTCATTTGAAGTGTAGACGAGGAATACATAACACTTCGCAAATCATATTATATCTTACCATGAAACATAGAAATGAGATGCGATATCGCGTTTTAAGAAGCATTAGAACTCTATTGCTACGGCAGGTAGACATCTGCAAGCGCTATTTCCTTACAAGGAAGTGTCGCATTTACATTCATTTGAAGTGTAGACGAGGAATACATAACACTTCGCAAATCATATTATACCTTACCATGAAACATAGAAATGAGATGCGATATCGCGTTTTAAGAATCATAAGAACCTTATTGTTACGATACGTAGACATCTGCAAACGATATTTCCTTGCAAGGAAGTGTCTCATTTACATTCATTTGAAGTGTAGACGAGGAATACATAACACTTCGCAAATCATATTATATCTTACCATGTAATATAGAAATGAGATGCGATATCGCGTTTTAAGGAGCATTAGAACTCTATTGCTGCGATACCTAGACATCTACAGACGCTATTTCCTAGCAAGGTAGTGTCGCATTTACATTCATTTGAAGTGTAGACGAGGAATACATGACACTTCGCAAATCATATTATATCTTACCATGAAACATAGAAATGAGATGCGATATCGCGTTTTAAGAAGCATTTGAACTCTATTGCTTCGATACGTAGACATCTGCAAACGCTATTTCCTTGCAAGGAACTGTCGCATTTACATTCATTTGAAGTGTAGACGAGGAATACATAACACTTCGCAAATCATATTATATCTTACCATGAAACATAGAGATGAGATGCGATATCGCGTTTTAAGAAGCATTAGAACACTACTGCTATGATAGGTAGACATTCGCAAACGCTATTTCCTTGCAAGGAAGTGTCGCATTTACATTCATTTGAAGTGTAGACGAGGAATACATAACACTTCGCAATTCATATTATATCTTACCATGAAACATAGGAATGAGATGAGATATCGCGTTTTAAGGAGCATTAGAACTCTATTGCTGCGATACCTAGACATCTACAGACGCTATTTCCTAGCAAGGTAGTGTCGCATTTACATTCATTTGAAGTGTAGACGAGGAATACATGACACTTCGCAAATCATATTATATCTTACCATGAAACATAGAAATGAGATGCGATATCGGGTTTTAAGCAGCATTAGAACACTATTGCTACTATAGATAGACATTCGCAAACGCTATTTCCTTGCAAGGAAGTGTCGCATTTACACTCATTTGAAGTGTAGACGAGGTATACATGTCACTTCGCAATTCATATTATATCTTACCATGAAACATAGAAATGAGATGCGATATCGCGTTTTAAGAAGCATTAGAAATCTATTGTTACGATACGTAGACATCTGCAAACGCTATTTCCTTGCAAGTAAGTGTCGCATTTACATTCATTTGAAGTGTAGACGAGGAATACATGACACTTCGCAAATCATATTATATCTTACCATGAAACATAGAAATGAGATGCGATATCACGTTTTAAGAAGCATTAGAAATCTATTGCTACGACACATAGACATCTGCAAACGCTATTTCCTTGCAAGGTAGTGTCGCATTTACATTCATTTGAAGTGTAGACGAGGAATACATAACACTTCGCAAATCATATTATACCTTACCATGAAACATAGAAATGAAATGCGATATCGCGTTTTAAGAATCATAAGAACTTTATTGCTACGATACGTAGACATCTGCAAACGATATTTCCTTGCAAGGAAGTGTCTCATTTACATTCATTTGAAGTGTAGACGAGGAATACATAACACTTCGCAAATCATATTATATCTTACCATGAAATATAGAAATGAGATGCGATATCGCGTTTTACGAAGCATTAGAACTCTACTGCTACGGTAGGTAGACGTTTGCAAACGCTATTTCCTTTCAAGGAAGTGTCGCATTTACATTCATTTGAAGTGTAGACGAGGAATACATAACACTTCGCAAATCATATTATATCTTACCATGAAACATAGAAATGAGATGCGATATCGCGTTTTAAGAAGCATTAGAACTCTATTGCTACGGCAGGTAGACATCTGCAAGCGCTATTTCCTTACAAGGAAGTGTCGCATTTACATTCATTTGAAGTGTAGACGAGGAATACATAACACTTCGCAAATCATATTATACCTTACCATGAAACATAGAAATGAGATGCGATATCGCGTTTTAAGAATCATAAGAACCTTATTGTTACGATACGTAGACATCTGCAAACGATATTTCCTTGCAAGGAAGTGTCTCATTTACATTCATTTGAAGTGTAGACGAGGAATACATAACACTTCGCAAATCATATTATATCTTACCATGAAATATAGAAATGAGATGCGATATCGCGTTTTACGAAGCATTAGAACTCTATTGCTACGGTAGGTAGACGTTTGCAAACGCTATTTCCTTGCAAGGAAGTGTCGCATTTACATTCATTTGAAGTGTAGACGAGGAATACATAACACTTCGCAAATCATATTATATCTTACCATGAAACATAGAAATGAGATGCGATATCGCGTTTTAAGAAGCATTAGAACACTATTGCTACGATAGATGGATATTCGCAAATGCTATTTCCTTGCAACGAAGTGTCGCATTTACATTCATTTGAAGTGTGGACGAGGAATACATGACACTTCGCAAATTATATTATATCTTACCATGAAACATAGAAATGAGATGCGATATCGCGTTTTAAGGAGCATTAGAACTCTATTGCTGCGATACCTAGACATCTACAGACGCTATTTCCTAGCAAGGTAGTGTCGCATTTACATTCATTTGAAGTGTAGACGAGGAATACATGACACTTCGCAAATCATATTATATGTTACCATGAAACATAGAAATGAGATGCGATATCGCGTTTTAAGAAGCATTTGAACTCTATTGCTTCGATACGTAGACATCTGCAAACGCTATTTCCTTGCAAGGAAGTGTCGTATTTACATTCATTTGAAGTGTAGACGAGGAATACATAACACTTCGCAAATCATATTATATCTTACCATGAAACATAGAGATGAGATGCGATATCGCGCTTTAAGAAGCATTAGAACACTATTGCTACGATAGATGGATATTCGCAAACGCTATTTCCTTGCAACGAAGTGTCGCATTTACATTCATTTGAAGTGTAGACGAGGAATACATAACACTTCGCAATTCATATTATATCTTACCATGAAACATAGAAATGAGATGCGATATCGCGTTTTAAGAATCATAAGAACTCTATTGCTACGATACGTAGACATCTGCAAACGCTATTTCCTTGCATGGAAGTTTCGCATTTACATGCATTTGAAGTGTAGACGAGGAATACATGACACTTCGCAAATCATATTATATCTTACCATGGAACATAGAAATGAGATGCGATATCGCGTTTTAAGAAGCATTAGAACTCTATTGCTACGATAGGTAGACATCTGCAAGCGCTATTTCCTTACAAGGAAGTGTCGCATTTACATTCATTTGAAGTGTAGACGAGGAAAACATAACACTTCGCAAATCATATTATATCTTACCATGAAACATAGAACTGAGATGCGATATCGCGTTTTAGGAAGCATTAGAACACTATTGCTACGATAGGTAGACATTTGCAAACGCTATTTCCTTGCAAAGAAGTGTCGCATTTACATTCATTTGAAGTGTAGACGAGGAATACATAACACTTCGCAAATCATATTATATCTTACCATGGAACATAGAAATGAGATGCGATATCGCGTTTTAAGAAGCATTAGAACTCTATTGCTACGATAGGTAGACATCTGCAAGCGCTATTTCCTTACAAGGAAGTGTCGCATTTACATTCATTTGAAGTGTAGACGAGGAATACATAACACTTCGCAAATCATAATATATCTTACCATGAAACATAGAAATGAGATGCGATATCGCGTTTTAAGAAGCATTAGAACACTATTGCTACGATAGGTAGACATTCGCAAACGCTATTTCCTTGCAAGGAAGTGTCGCATTTACATTCATTTGAAGTGTAGACGAGGAATACATAACACTTCGCAGTTCATATTATATCTTACCATGAAACATAGAAATGAGATGCGATATCGCGTTTTAAGGAGCATTAGAACTCTATTGCTGCGATACCTAGACATCTACAGACGCTATTTCCTAGCAAGGTAGTGTCGCATTTACATTCCTTTGAAGTGTAGACGAGGAATACATGACACTTCGCAAATCATATTATATCTTACCATGAAACATAGAAATGAGATGCGATATCGCGTTTTAAGAAGCATTAGAACTCTATTGCTACGATACGTAGACATCTGCAGACGCTATTTCCTTGCAAGGAAGTGTCGCATTTACATTCATTTGAATCGTAGACGAGGAATGCATAACACTTCGCAAATCATATTATATGTTACCATGAAACATAGAAATGAGATGCGATATCGGGTTTTAAGCAGCATTAGAACACTATTGCTACGATAGATAGACATTCGCAAACGCTATTTCCTTGCAAGGAAGTGTCGCATTTACATTCATTTGAAGTGTAGACGAGGTATACATGTCACTTCGCAATTCATATTATATCTTACCATGAAACATAGAAATGAGATGCGATAACGCGTTTTAAGAAGCATTAGAAATCTATTGTTACGATACGTAGACATCTGCAAACGCTATTTCCTAGCGAGGAAGTTTCGCATTCACATTCATTTGAAGTGTAGACGAGGAATACATAACACTTCGCAAATCATATTATATCTTACCATGAAACATAGAAATGAGATGCGATATCGCGTTTTAAGAATCATAAGAACTCTATTGCTACGATACGTAGACATCTGCAAACGCTATTTCCTTGCAAGTAAGTGTCGCATTTACATTCATTTGAAGTGTAGACGAGGAATACATAACACTTCGCAAATCATAATATATCTTACCATGAAACATAGAAATGAGATGCGATATCGCGTTTTAAGAAACATTTGAACCCTATTGCTTCGATACGTAGACATCTGCAAACGCTATTTCCTTGCAAGGAAGTGTCGCATTTACATTCATTTGAAGTGTAGACGAGGAATACATGACACTTCGCAAATCATATTATATGTTACCATGGAACATAGAAATGAGATGCGATATCGCGTTTTAAGAAGCATTTGAACTCTATTGCTACGATACGTAGACATCTGCAAACGCTATTTCCTTGCAAGGAAGTGTCGCATTTACATTCATTTCAATCGTATACGAGGAATGCATAACACATCGCAATGTATATTATATCTTACCATGAAACTTAGAAATGTGATGCGATATCGCGTTTTATGAAGCATTAGAACTCTATTGCTACGATACCTAGACATCTGCAGACGCTATTTCCTAGCAAGGAAGTGTCGCATTTACATTCCTTTGAAGTGTAGACGAGGAATACATGACACTTCGCAAATCATATTATATCTTACCATGAAACATAGAGATGAGATGCGATATCGCGTTATAAGAATCATAAGAACTCTATTGCTACGATACGTAGACATCTGCAAACGCTATTTCCTTGCAAGTAAGTGTCGCATTTACATTCATTTGAAGTGTAGACGAGGAATACATAACACTTCGCAAATCATAATATATCTTACCATGAAACATAGAAATGAGATGCGATATCGCGTTTTAAGAAGCATTAGAACACTATTGCTACGATAGGTAGACATTCGCAAACGCTATTTCCTTGCAAGGAAGTGTCGCATTCACATTCATTTGAAGTGTAGACGAGGAATACATAACACTTCGCTAATCATATTATATCTTACCATGAAACATAGAAATGAGATGTGATATCGCGCTTTAAGAATCATAAGAACTCTATTGCTACGATACGTAGACATCTGCAAACGCTATTTCCTTGCAAGGAAGTGTCGCATTTACATTCATTTGAATCGTAGACGAGGAATGCATAACACTTCGCAAATCATATTATATCTTACCATGAAACATAGAAATGAGATGCGATATCGGGTTTTAAGCAGCATTAGAACACTATTGCTACTATAGATAGACATTCGCAAACGCTATTTCCTTGCAAGGAAGTGTCGCATTTACATTCATTTGAAGTGTAGACGAGGTATACATGTCACTTCGCAATTCATATTATATCTTACCATGAAACATAGAAATGAGATGCGATATCGCGTTTTAAGAAGCATTAGAAATCTATTGTTACGATACGTAGACATCTGCAAACGCTATTTCCTAGCGAGGAAGTTTCGCATTCACATTCATTTGAAGTGTAGACGAGGAATACATAACACTTCGCAAATCATATTATATCTTACCATGAAACATAGAAATGAGATGCGATATCGCGTTTTAAGAATCATAAGAACTCTATTGCTACGATACGTAGACATCTAAAAACGCTCTTTCCTTGCAAGTAAGTGTCGCATTTACATTCATTTGAAGTGTAGACGAGGAATACATAACACTTCGCAAATCATAATATATCTTACCATGAAACATAGAAATGAGATGCGATATCGCGTTTTAAGAAGCATTTGAACCCTATTGCTTCGATACGTAGACATCTGCAAACGCTATTTCCTTGCAAGGAAGTGTCGCATTTACATTCATTTGAAGTGTAGACGAGGAATACATAACACTTCGCAAATCATATTATATCTTACCATGGAACATAGAAATGAGATGCGATATCGCGTTTTAAGAAGCATTAGAACTCTATTGCTACGATAGGTAGACATCTGCAAGCGCTATTTCCTTACAAGGAAGTGTCGCATTTACATTCATTTGAAGTGTAGACGAGGAAAACATAACACTTCGCAAATCATATTATATCTTACCATGAAACATAGAACTGAGATGCGATATCGCGTTTTAGGAAGCATTAGAACACTATTGCTACGATAGGTAGACATTTGCAAACGCTATTTCCTTGCAAAGAAGTGTCGCATTTACATTCATTTGAAGTGTAGACGAGGAATACATAACACTTCGCAAATCATATTATATCTTACCATGGAACATAGAAATGAGATGCGATATCGCGTTTTAAGAAGCATTAGAACTCTATTGCTACGATAGGTAGACATCTGCAAGCGCTATTTCCTTACAAGGAAGTGTCGCATTTACATTCATTTGAAGTGTAGACGAGGAATACATAACACTTCGCAAATCATAATATATCTTACCATGAAACATAGAAATGAGATGCGATATCGCGTTTTAAGAAGCATTAGAACACTATTGCTACGATAGGTAGACATTCGCAAACGCTATTTCCTTGCAAGGAAGTGTCGCATTTACATTCATTTGAAGTGTAGACGAGGAATACATAACACTTCGCAATTCATATTATATCTTACCATGAAACATAGAAATGAGATGCGATATCGCATTTTAAGGAGCATTAGAACTCTATTGCTGCGATACCTAGACATCTACAGACGCTATTTCCTAGCAAGGTAGTGTCGCATTTACATTCCTTTGAAGTGTAGACGAGGAATACATGACACTTCGCAAATCATATTATATCTTACCATGAAACATAGAAATGAGATGCGATATCGCGTTTTAAGAAGCATTAGAACTCTATTGCTACGATACGTAGACATCTGCAGACGCTATTTCCTTGCAAGGAAGTGTCGCATTTACATTCATTTGAATCGTAGACGAGGAATGCATAACACTTCGCAAATCATATTATATGTTACCATGAAACATAGAAATGAGATGCGATATCGGGTTTTAAGCAGCATTAGAACACTATTGCTACGATAGATAGACATTCGCAAACGCTATTTCCTTGCAAGGAAGTGTCGCATTTACATTCATTTGAAGTGTAGACGAGGTATACATGTCACTTCGCAATTCATATTATATCTTACCATGAAACATAGAAATGAGATGCGATAACGCGTTTTAAGAAGCATTAGAAATCTATTGTTACGATACGTAGACATCTGCAAACGCTATTTCCTAGCGAGGAAGTTTCGCATTCACATTCATTTGAAGTGTAGACGAGGAATACATAACACTTCGCAAATCATATTATATCTTACCATGAAACATAGAAATGAGATGCGATATCGCGTTTTAAGAATCATAAGAACTCTATTGCTACGATACGTAGACATCTGCAAACGCTATTTCCTTGCAAGTAAGTGTCGCATTTACATTCATTTGAAGTGTAGACGAGGAATACATAACACTTCGCAAATCATAATATATCTTACCATGAAACATAGAAATGAGATGCGATATCGCGTTTTAAGAAACATTTGAACCCTATTGCTTCGATACGTAGACATCTGCAAACGCTATTTCCTTGCAAGGAAGTGTCGCATTTACATTCATTTGAAGTGTAGACGAGGAATACATGACACTTCGCAAATCATATTATATGTTACCATGGAACATAGAAATGAGATGCGATATCGCGTTTTAAGAAGCATTTGAACTCTATTGCTACGATACGTAGACATCTGCAAACGCTATTTCCTTGCAAGGAAGTGTCGCATTTACATTCATTTCAATCGTATACGAGGAATGCATAACACATCGCAATGTATATTATATCTTACCATGAAACTTAGAAATGTGATGCGATATCGCGTTTTATGAAGCATTAGAACTCTATTGCTACGATACCTAGACATCTGCAGACGCTATTTCCTAGCAAGGAAGTGTCGCATTTACATTCCTTTGAAGTGTAGACGAGGAATACATGACACTTCGCAAATCATATTATATCTTACCATGAAACATAGAGATGAGATGCGATATCGCGTTATAAGAATCATAAGAACTCTATTGCTACGATACGTAGACATCTGCAAACGCTATTTCCTTGCAAGTAAGTGTCGCATTTACATTCATTTGAAGTGTAGACGAGGAATACATAACACTTCGCAAATCATAATATATCTTACCATGAAACATAGAAATGAGATGCGATATCGCGTTTTAAGAAGCATTAGAACACTATTGCTACGATAGGTAGACATTCGCAAACGCTATTTCCTTGCAAGGAAGTGTCGCATTCACATTCATTTGAAGTGTAGACGAGGAATACATAACACTTCGCTAATCATATTATATCTTACCATGAAACATAGAAATGAGATGTGATATCGCGCTTTAAGAATCATAAGAACTCTATTGCTACGATACGTAGACATCTGCAAACGCTATTTCCTTGCAAGGAAGTGTCGCATTTACATTCATTTGAATCGTAGACGAGGAATGCATAACACTTCGCAAATCATATTATATCTTACCATGAAACATAGAAATGAGATGCGATATCGGGTTTTAAGCAGCATTAGAACACTATTGCTACTATAGATAGACATTCGCAAACGCTATTTCCTTGCAAGGAAGTGTCGCATTTACATTCATTTGAAGTGTAGACGAGGTATACATGTCACTTCGCAATTCATATTATATCTTACCATGAAACATAGAAATGAGATGCGATATCGCGTTTTAAGAAGCATTAGAAATCTATTGTTACGATACGTAGACATCTGCAAACGCTATTTCCTAGCGAGGAAGTTTCGCATTCACATTCATTTGAAGTGTAGACGAGGAATACATAACACTTCGCAAATCATATTATATCTTACCATGAAACATAGAAATGAGATGCGATATCGCGTTTTAAGAATCATAAGAACTCTATTGCTACGATACGTAGACATCTAAAAACGCTCTTTCCTTGCAAGTAAGTGTCGCATTTACATTCATTTGAAGTGTAGACGAGGAATACATAACACTTCGCAAATCATAATATATCTTACCATGAAACATAGAAATGAGATGCGATATCGCGTTTTAAGAAGCATTTGAACCCTATTGCTTCGATACGTAGACATCTGCAAACGCTATTTCCTTGCAAGGAAGTGTCGCATTTACATTCATTTGAAGTGTAGACGAGGAATACATAACACTTCGCAAATCATATTATATCTTACCATGGAACATAGAAATGAGATGCGATATCGCGTTTTAAGAATCATAAGAACTCCATTGCTACGATACGTAGACATCTGCAAACGCTATTTCCTTGCAAGGAAGTGTCGCATTTACATTCATTTGAAGTGTAGACGGGGAATACATGACACTTCGCAAATCATATTATATCTTACCATGGAACATAGAAATGAGATGCGATATCGCGTTTTAAGAAGCATTAGAACTCTCTTGCTACGATAGGTAGACATCTGCAAGCGCTGTTTCCTTACAAGGAAGTGTCGCATTTACATTCATTTGAAGTGTAGACGAGGAAAACATAACACTTCGCAAATCATATTATATCTTACCATGAAAAATAGAACTGAGATGCGATTTCGCGTTTTAGGAAGCATTAGAACACTATTGCTACGATAGGTAGACATTTGCAAACGCTATTTCCTTGCAAAGAAGTGTCGCATTTACATTCATTTGAAGTGTAGACGAGGAATACATAACACTTCGCAAATCATATTATATCTTACCATGAAACATAGAAATGAGATGCGATATCGCGTTTTAAGAAACATAAGAACACTATTGCTACGATACGTAGACATCTGCAAACGCTATTTCTTTGGATGGAAGTGTCGCATTTACATTCATTTGAAGTGTAGACGAGGAATACATGACACTTCGCAAATCATATTATATCTTACCATGAAACATAGAAATGAGATGCGATATCACGTTTTAAGAAGCATTAGAAATCTATTGCTACGACACATAGACATCTGCAAACGCTATTTCCTTGCAAGGTAGTGTCGCATTTACATTCATTTGAAGTGTAGACGAGGAATACATAACACTTCGCAAATCATATTATACCTTACCATGAAACATAGAAATGAAATGCGATATCGCGTTTTAAGAATCATAAGGACTTTATTGCTACGATACGTAGACATCTGCAAACGATATTTCCTTGCAAGGAAGTGTCTCATTTACATTCATTTGAAGTGTAGACGAGGAATACATAACACTTCGCAAACCATATTATATCTTACCATGAAATATAGAAATGAGATGCGATATCGCGTTTTACGAAGCATTAGAACTCTATTGCTACGGTAGGTAGACGTTTGCAAACGCTATTTCCTTGCAAGGAAGTGTCGCATTTACATTCATTTGAAGTGTAGACGAGGAATACATAACACTTCGCAAATCATATTATATCTTACCATGAAACATAGAAATGAGATGCGATATCGCGTTTTAAGAAGCATTAGAACACTATTGCTACGATAGATGGATATTCGCAAACGCTATTTCCTTGCAACGAAGTGTCGCATTTACATTCATTTGAAGTGTGGACGAGGAATACATGACACTTCGCAAATTATATTATATCCTACCATGAAACATAGAAATGAGATGCGATATCGCGTTTTAAGAATCATAAGAACTCTATTGCTACGATTCGTAGACATCTACAAACGCTATTTCCTTGCAAGTAAGTGTCGCATTTACATTCATTTGAAGTGTAGACGAGGAATACATAACACTTCGCAAATAATAATATATCTTACCATGAAACATAGAAATGAGATGCGATAACGCCTTTGAAGAAGCATTTGAACCCTATTGCTTCGATACGTAGACATCTGCAAACGCTATTTCCTTGCAAGGATGTGTCGCATTTACATTCATTTGAAGTGTAGACGAGGAATACATAACACTTCGCAAATCGTATTATATCTTACCATGAAACATAGAGATGAGATGCGATATCGCGTTTTAAGAAGCATTAGAACACTATTGCTACGATAGGTAGACATTCGCAAACGCTATTTCCTTGCAAGAAAGTGTCGCATTCACATTCATTTGAAGTGTAGACGAGGAATACATGACACTTCGCAAATCATATTATATCTTACCATGAAACATAGAAATGAGATGCGATATCGCGTTTTAAGAATCATAAGAACTCTATTGCTACGGTACGTAGACATCTGCAAACGCTATTTCCTTGCAAGGAAGTGTCGCATTTACATTCATTTGTATCGTAGACGAGGAATGCATAACACTTCGCAAATCATATTATATCTTACCATGAAACATAGAAATGAGATGTGATATCGCGTTTTAAGAATCATAAGAACTCTATTGCTACGATACGTAGACATCTGCAAACGCTATTTCCTTGCATGGAAGTTTCGCATTTACATGCATTTGAAGTGTAGACGAGGAATACATGACACTTCGCAAATCATATTATATCTTACCATGGAACATAGAAATGAGATGCGATATCGCGTTTTAAGAAGCATTAGAACTCTATTGCTACGGTAGGTAGACGTTTGCAAACGCTATTTCCCTGCAAGGAAGTGTCGCATTTACATTCATTTGAAGTGTAGACGAGGAATACATGACACTTCGCAAATCATATTATATCTTACCATGAAACATAGAAATGAGATGCGATATCGCGTTTTAAGAATCATAAGAACTCTATTGCTACGGTACGTAGACATCTGCAAACGCTATTTCCTTGCAAGGAAGTGTCGCATTTACATTCATTTGTATCGTAGACGAGGAATGCATAACACTTCGCAAATCATATTATATCTTACCATGAAACATAGAAATGAGATGCGATATCGCGTTTTAAGCAGCATTGGAACACTATTGCTACGATTGATAGACACTCGCAAACGCTATTTCCTTGCAAGGAAGTGTCGCATTTACATTCATTTGAAGTGTAGACGAGGTATACATGACACTTCGCAATTCATATTATATCTTACCATGAAACATAGAAATGAGATGCGATATCGCGTTTTAAGAAGCATTAGAAATATATTGCTACGGTACGTAGACATCTGCAAACGCTATTTCCTAGCGAGGAAGTTTCGCATTCACATTCATTTGAAGTGTAGACGAGGAATACATAACACTTCGCAAATCATATTATATCTTACCATGAAACATAGAAATGAGATGTGATATCGCGTTTTAAGAACCATAAGAAATCTATTGCTACGATTCGTAGACATCTGCAAACGCTATTTCCTTGCAAGGAAGTGTCGCATTTACATTCATTTGAATCGTAGACGAGGAATGCATAACACTTCGCAAATCATACTATATCTTACCATGAAACATAGAAATGAGATGCGATATCGCGTTTTAAGCAGCATTAGAACACTATTGCTACGATAGATAGACATTCGCAAACGCTATTTCCTTGCAAGGAAGTGTCGCATTTACATTCATTTGAAGTGTAGACGAGGTATACATGACACTTCGCAATTCATATTATATCTTACCATGAAACATAGAAATGAGATGCGATATCGCGTTTTAAGAAGCATTAGAAATCTATTGCTACGATACGTAGACATCTGCAAACGCTATTTCCTAGCGAGGAAGTTTCGCATTCACATTCATTTGAAGTGTAGACGAGGAATACATAACACTTCGCAAATCATATTATATCTTACCATGAAACATAGAAATGAGATGCGATATCGCGTTTTAAGAATCATAAGAACTCTATTGCTACGACACGTAGACATCTGCAAACGCTATTTCCTTGCAAGTAAGTGTCGCATTTACATTCATTTGAAGTGTAGACGAGGAATACATAACACTTCGCAAATCATATTATATCTTACCATGAAACATAGGAATGTGATGCGATATCGCGTTTTAAGAAGCATTTGAACCCTATTGCTTCGATACGTAGACATCTGCAAACGCTATTTCCTTGCAAGGAAGTGTCGCATTAACATTCATTTGAAGTGTAGACGAGGAATACATAACACTTCGCAAATCATATTATATCTTACCATGAAACATAGAGACGAGATGCGATATCGCGTTTTAAGAAGCATTAGAACACTATTGCTATGATAGGTAGACATTCGCAAACGCTATTTCCTTGCAAGGAAGTGTCGCACTTACATTCATTTGAAGTGTAGACGAGGAATACATAACACTTCGCAAATCATATTATATCTTACCATGAAACATAGATATGAGATGCAATATCTCGTTTTAAGAAGCATTTGAACTCTATTGCTTCGATACGTAGACATCTGCAAACGCTATTTCCTTGCAAAGAAGTGTCGCATTTACATTCATTTGAAGTGTAGACGAGGAATACATAACACTTCGCAAATCATATTATATCTTACCATGAAACATAGAGATGAGATGCGATATCGCGTTTTAAGAAGCATTAGAACACTATTGCTATGATAGGTAGACATTCGCAAACGCTATTTCCTTGCAAGGAAGTGTCGCATTTACATTCATTTGAAGTGTAGACGAGGAATACATAACACTTCGCAAATCATATTATATCTTACCATGAAACATAGAAATGAGATGCGATATCGCGTTTTAAGAAGCATTTGAACTCTATTGCTACGATACGTAGACATCTGCAAACGCTATTTCCTTGCAAGGAAGTGTCGCATTTACATTCATTTCAATCGTAGACGAGGTATGCATAACACTTCTCAATGAATATTATATCTTACCATGAAACATAGAAATGTGATGCGATATCGCGTTTTAAGAATCATAAGAACTCTATTGCTACGATACGTAGACATCTGCAAACGCTATTTCCTTGCAAGGAAGTGTCGCATTTACATTCATATGAATCGTAGACGAGGAATGCATAACACTTCGCAATGAATATTATATCTTATCATGAAACATAGATATGAGATGCAATATCTCGTTTTAAGAAGCATTAGAACTCTATTGCTATGGTAGGTAGAAGTTTGCAAACGCTATTTCCTTGCAAGGAAGTGCCGCATTTACATTTATTTGAAGTGTAGACGTGTAATACATGACACTTCGCAAATCATATTATATCTTACCATGAAACATAGAAATGAGATGCGATATCGCGTTTTAAAAATCATAAGAACTCTATTGCTACGATACGTAGACATCTGCAAACGCTATTTCCTTGCAAGGAAGTGTCGCATTTACATTCATTTGAAGTGTAGACGAGGAATACATAACACTTCGCAATGAATATTATATCTTATCATGAAACATAGATATGAGATGCAATATCTCGTTTTAAGAAGCATTAGAACTCTATTGCTACGGTAGGTAGACGTTTGCAAACGCTATTTCCTTGCAAGGAAGTGTCGCATTTACATTTATTAGAAGTGTAGACGAGGAATACATGACACTTCGCAAATCATATTATATCTTACCATGAAACATAGAAATGAGATGCGAAATCGCGTTTTAAGAAGCATTAGAAATCTATTGCTACGATACATAGACATCTGCAAACGCTATTTCCTTGCAAGGAAGTGTCGCATTTACATTCATTTGAAGTGTAGACGAGGAATACATGACACTTCGCAAATCAAATTATATCTTACCATGAAATATAGAAATGAGATGCGATATCGCGTTTTAAGAAGCATTAGAACTCTATTGCTACGATAGGTAGACGTTTGCAAACGCTATTTCCTTGCAAGGAAGTGTCGCATTTACATTCATTTGATGTGTAGACGAGGAATACATAACACTTCGCAAATCATATTATATCTTACCCTGAAACATAGAGATGAGATGCGATATCGCGTTTTAAGAATCATAAGAACTCTATTGCTACGGTACGTAGACATCTGCAAACGCTATTTCCTTGCAAGTAAGTGTCGCATTTACATTCATTTGAAGTGTAGACGAGGAATACATAACACTTCGCAAATCATAATATATCTTACCATGAAACATAGAAATGAGATGCGATATCGCGTTTTAAGAAGCATTAGAACACTATTGCTACGATAGGTAGACATTCGCAAACGCTATTTCCTTGCAAGGAAGTGTCGCATTCACATTCATTTGAAGTGTAGACGAGGAATACATGACACTTCGCAAATCAAATTATATCTTACCATGAAATATAGAAATGAGATGCGATATCGCGTTTTAAGAAGCATTAGAACTCTATTGCTACGATAGGTAGACGTTTGCAAACGCTATTTCCTTGCAAGGAAGTGTCGCATTTACATTCATTTGATGTGTAGACGAGGAATACATAACACTTCGCAAATCATATTATATCTTACCCTGAAACATAGAGATGAGATGCGATATCGCGTTTTAAGAATCATAAGAACTCTATTGCTACGATACGTAGACATCTGCAAACGCTATTTCCTTGCAAGTAAGTATCGCATTTACATTCATTTGAAGTTTAGACGAGGAATACATAACACTTCGCAAATCATAATATATCTTACCATGAAACATAGGAATGAGATGCGATATCGCGTTTTAAGAAGCATTAGAACACTATTGCTACGATAGGTAGACATTCGCAAACGCTATTTCCTTGCAAGGAAGTGTCGCATTCACATTCATTTGAAGTGTAGACGAGGAATACATAACACTTCGCTAATCATATTATATCTTACCACGAAACATAGAAATGAGATGTGATATCGCGCTTTAAGAATCATAAGAACTCTATTGCTACGATACGTAGACATCTGCAAACGCTATTTCCTTGCAAGGAAGTGTCGCATTTACATTCATTTGAATCGTAGACGAGGAATGCATAACACTTCGCAAATCATATTATATCTTACCATGAGACATAGAAATGAGATGCGATATCGGGTTTTAAGCAGCATTAGAACACTTGCTACGATAGATAGACATTCGCAAACGCTATTTCCTTGCAAGGAAGTGTCGCATTTACATTCATTTGAAGTGTAGACGAGGTATACATGTCACTTCGCAATTCATATTATATCTTACCATGAAACATAGAAATGAGATGCGATATCGCGTTTTAAGAAGCATTAGAAATCTATTGTTACGATACGTAGACATCTGCAAACGCTATTTCCTAGCGAGGAAGTTTCGCATTCACATTCATTTGAAGTGTAGACGAGGAATACATAACACTTCGCAAATCATATTATATCTTACCATGAAACATAGAAATGAGATGCGATATCGCGTTTTAAGAAGCATTTGAACTCTATTGCTACGATACGTAGACATCTGCAAACGCTATTTCCTTGCAAGGAAGTGTCGCATTTACATTCATTTCAATCGTAGACGAGGTATGCATAACACTTCTCAATGAATATTATATCTTACCATGAAACATAGAAATGTGATGCGATATCGCGTTTTAAGAATCATAAGAACTCTATTGCTACGATACGTAGACATCTGCAAACGCTATTTCCTTGCAAGGAAGTGTCGCATTTACATTCATATGAATCGTAGACGAGGAATGCATAACACTTCGCAATGAATATTATATCTTATCATGAAACATAGATATGAGATGCAATATCTCGTTTTAAGAAGCATTAGAACTCTATTGCTATGGTAGGTAGAAGTTTGCAAACGCTATTTCCTTGCAAGGAAGTGCCGCATTTACATTTATTTGAAGTGTAGACGAGTAATACATGACACTTCGCAAATCATATTATATCTTACCATGGAACATAGAAATGAGATGCGATATCGCGTTTTAAGAAGCATTAGAACTCTCTTGCTACGATAGGTAGACATCTGCAAGCGCTATTTCCTTACAAGGAAGTGTCGCATTTACATTCATTTGAAGTGTAGACGAGGAAAACATAACACTTCGCAAATCATATTATATCTTACCATGAAAAATAGAACTGTGATGCGATATCGCGTTTTAGGAAGCATTAGAACACTATTGCTACGATAGGTAGACATTTGCAAACGCTATTTCCTTGCAAAGAAGTGTCGCATTTACATTCATTTGAAGTGTAGACGAGGAATACATAACACTTCGCAAATCATATTATATCTTACCATGAAAAATAGAACTGAGATGCGATATCGCGTTTTAGGAAGCATTAGAACACTATTGCTACGGTAGGTACAAGTTTGCAAACGCTATTTCCTTGCAAGTAAGTGTCGCATTTACATTCATTTGAAGTGTAGACGAGGAATACATAACACTTCGCAAATCATAATATATCTTACCATGAAACATAGAAATGAGATGCGATATCGCGTTTTAAGAAGCATTTGAACCCTATTGCTTCGATACGTAGACATCTGCAAACGCTATTTCCTTGCAAGGAAGTGTCGCATTTACATTCATTTGAAGTGTAGACGAGGAATACATGATACTTCGCAAATCATATTATATCTTACCATGGAACATAGAAATGAGATGCGATATCGCGTTTTAAGAATCATAAGAACTCCATTGCTACGATACGTAGACATCTGCAAACGCTATTTCCTTGCAAGGAAGTGTCGCATTTACATTCATTTGAAGTGTAGACGAGGAATACATGACACTTCGCAAATCATATTATATCTTACCATGGAACATAGAAATGAGATGCGATATCGCGTTTTAAGAAGCATTAGAACTCTCTTGCTACGATAGGTAGACATCTGCAAGCGCTATTTCCTTACAAGGAAGTGTCGCATTTACATTCATTTGAAGTGTAGACGAGGAAAACATAACACTTCGCAAATCATATTATATCTTACCATGAAAAATAGAACTGTGATGCGATATCGCGTTTTAGGAAGCATTAGAACACTATTGCTACGATAGGTAGACATTTGCAAATGCTATTTCCTTGCAAAGAAGTGTCGCATTTACATTCATTTGAAGTGTAGACGAGGAATACATAACACTTCGCAAATCATATTATATCTTACCATGAAAAATAGAACTGAGATGCGATATCGCGTTTTAGGAAGCATTAGAACACTATTGCTACGATAGGTAGACATTTGCAAACGCTATTTCCTTGCAAAGAAGTGTCGCATTTACATTCATTTGAAGTGTAGACGAGGAATACATAACACTTCGCAAATCATATTATATCTTACCATGAAACATAGAAATGAGATGCGATATCGCGTTTTAAGAAACATAAGAACACTATTGCTACGATACGTAGACATCTGCAAACGCTATTTCTTTGGATGGAAGTGTCGCATTTACATTCATTTGAAGTGTAGACGAGGAATACATGACACTTCGCAAATCATATTATATCTTACCATGAAACATAGAAATGAGATGCGATATCACGTTTTAAGAAGCATTAGAAATCTATTGCTACGACACATAGACATCTGCAAACGCTATTTCCTTGCAAGGAAGTGTCGCATTTACATTCATTTGAAGTGTAGACGAGGTATACATGACACTTCGCAATTCATATTATATCTTACCATGGAACATAGAAATGAGATGCGATATCGCGTTTTAAGAAGCATTAGAAATCTATTGCTACGGTACGTAGACATCTGCAAACGCTATTTCCTAGCGAGGAAGTGTCGCATTTACATTCATTTGTATCGTAGACGAGGAATGCATAACACTTCGCAAATCATATTATATCTTACCATGAAACATAGAAATGAGATGCGATATCGCGTTTTAAGCAGCATTGGAACTCTATTGCTACGATACGTAGACATCTGCAAACGATATTTCCTTGCAAGGAAGTGTCTCATTTACATTCATTTGAAGTGTAGACGAGGAATACATAACACTTCGCAAACCATATTATATCTTACCATGAAATATAGAAATGAGATGCGATATCGCGTTTTACGAAGCATTAGAACTCTATTGCTACGGTAGGTAGACGTTTGCAAACGCTATTTCCTTGCAAGGAAGTGTCGCATTTACATTCATTTGAAGTGTAGACGAGGAATACATAACACTTCGCAAATCATATTATATCTTACCATGAAACATAGAAATGAGATGCGATATCGCGTTCTAAGAAGCATTAGAACACTATTGCTACGATAGATGGATATTCGCAAACGCTATTTCCTTGCAACGAAGTGTCGCATTTACATTCATTTGAAGTGTGGACGAGGAATACATGACACTTCGCAAATTATATTATATCTTACCATGAAACATAGAAATGAGATGCGATATCGCGTTTTAAGAATCATAAGAACTCTATTGCTACGATTCGTAGACATCTACAAACGCTATTTCCTTGCAAGTAAGTGTCGCATTTACATTCATTTGAAGTGTAGACGAGGAATACATAACACTTCGCAAATAATAATATATCTTACCATGAAACATAGAAATGAGATGCGATAACGCCTTTGAAGAAGCATTTGAACCCTATTGCTTCGATACGTAGACATCTGCAAACGCTATTTCCTTCCAAGGATGTGTCGCATTTACATTCATTTGAAGTGTAGACGAGGAATACATAACACTTCGCAAATCGTATTATATCTTACCATGAAACATAGAGATGAGATGCGATATCGCGTTTTAAGAAGCATTAGAACACTATTGCTACGATAGGTAGACATTCGCAAACGCTATTTCCTTGCAAGGAAGTGTCGCATTCACATTCATTTGAAGTGTAGTCGAGGAATACATAACACGTCGCAAATCATATTATATCTTACCATGAAACATAGAAATGAGATGTGATATCGCGTTTTAAGAACCATAAGAACTCTATTGCTACGATACGTAGACATCTGCAAACGCTATTTCCTTGCATGGAAGTTTCGCATTTACATGCATTTGAAGTGTAGACGAGGAATACATGACACTTCGCAAATCATATTATATCTTACCATGGAACATAGAAATGAGATGCGATATCGCGTTTTAAGAAGCATTAGAACTCTATTGCTACGGTAGGTAGACGTTTGCAAACGCTATTTCCCTGCAAGGAAGTGTCGCATTTACATTCATTTGAAGTGTAGACGAGGAATACATGACACTTCGCAAATCATATTATATCTTACCATGAAACATAGAAATGAGATGCGATATCGCGTTTTAAGAATCATAAGAACTCTATTGCTACGGTACGTAGACATCTGCAAACGCTATTTCCTTGCAAGGAAGTGTCGCATTTACATTCATTTGTATCGTAGACGAGGAATGCATAACACTTCGCAAATCATATTATATCTTACCATGAAACATAGAAATGAGATGCGATATCGCGTTTTAAGCAGCATTGGAACACTATTGCTACGATTGATAGACACTCGCAAACGCTATTTCCTTGCAAGGAAGTGTCGCATTTACATTCATTTGAAGTGTAGACGAGGTATACATGACACTTCGCAATTCATATTATATCTTACCATGGAACATAGAAATGAGATGCGATATCGCGTTTTAAGAAGCATTAGAAATCTATTGCTACGGTACGTAGACATCTGCAAACGCTATTTCCTAGCGAGGAAGTGTCGCATTTACATTCATTTGTATCGTAGACGAGGAATGCATAACACTTCGCAAATCATATTATATCTTACCATGAAACATAGAAATGAGATGCGATATCGCGTTTTAAGCAGCATTGGAACTCTATTGCTACGATACGTAGACATCTGCAAACGCTATTTCCTTGCAAGGAAGTGTCGCATTTACATTCATTTGAAGTGTAGACGAGGAATACATAACACTTCGCAAATCATATTATATCTTACCATGAAACATAGAAATGAGATGCGATATCGCGTTTTAAGAAGCATTTGAACTCTATTGCTACGATACGTAGACATCTGCAAACGCTATTTCCTTGCAAGGAAGTGTCGCATTTACATTCATTTCAATCGTAGACGAGGTATGCATAACACTTCTCAATGAATATTATATCTTACCATGAAACATAGAAATGAGATGCGATATCGCGTTTTAAGAATCATAAGAAATCTATTGCTACGATACGTAGACATCTGCAAACGCTATTTCCTTGCAAGGAAGTGTCGCATTTACATTCATTTGAAGTGTAGACGAGGAATACATAACACTTCGTAAATCATATTATATCTTACCATGAAACATAGAAATGAGATGCGATATCGCGTTTTAAGAAGCATTAGAAATCTATTGCTACGGTACGTAGACATCTGCAAACGCTATTTCCTAGCGAGGAAGTGTCGCATTTACATTCATTTGTATCGTAGACGAGGAATGCATAACACTTCGCAAATCATATTATATCTTACCATGAAACATAGAAATGAGATGCGATATCGCGTTTTAAGCAGCATTGGAACTCTATTGCTACGATACGTAGACATCTGCAAACGCTATTTCCTTGCAAGGAAGTGTCGCATTTACATTCATTTGAAGTGTAGACGAGGAATACATAACACTTCGCAAATCATATTATATCTTACCATGAAACATAGAAATGAGATGCGATATCGCGTTTTAAGAAGCATTTGAACTCTATTGCTACGATACGTAGACATCTGCAAACGCTATTTCCTTGCAAGGAAGTGTCGCATTTACATTCATTTCAATCGTAGACGAGGTATGCATAACACTTCGCAAATCATTTTATATCTTACCATGAAACATAGAAATGACATGCGATATCGCGTTTTAAGAATCATAAGAACTCTATTGCTACGACACGTAGACATCTGCAAACGCTATTTCCTTGCAAGGAAGTGTCGCATTTACATTCATATGAATCGTAGACGAGGAATGCATAACACTTCGCAATGAATATTATATCTTATCATGAAACATAGATATGAGATGCAATATCTCGTTTTAAGAAGCATTAGAACTCTATTGCTATGGTAGGTAGACGTTTGCAAACGCTATTTCCTTGCAAGGAAGTGTCGCATTTACATTTATTTGAAGTGTAGACGAGTAATACATGACACTTCGCAAATCATATTATATCTTACCATGAAACATAGAAATGAGATGCGATATCGCGTTTTAAAAATCATAAGAACTCTATTGCTACGATACGTAGACATCTGCAAACGCTATTTCCTTGCAAGGAAGTGTCGCATTTACATTCATTTGAAGTGTAGACGAGGAATACATAACACTTCGCAATGAATATTATATCTTATCATGAAACATAGATATGAGATGCAATATCTCGTTTTAAGAAGCATTAGAACTCTATTGCTACGGTAGGTAGACGTTTGCAAACGCTATTTCCTTGCAAGGAAGTGTCGCATTTACATTTATTAGAAGTGTAGACGAGGAATACATGACACTTCGCAAATCATATTATATCTTACCATGAAACATAGAAATGAGATGCGAAATCGCGTTTTAAGAAGCATTAGAAATCTATTGCTACGATACATAGACATCTGCAAACGCTATTTCCTTGCAAGGAAGTGTCGCATTTACATTCATTTGAAGTGTAGACGAGGAATACATGACACTTCGCAAATCAAATTATATCTTACCATGAAATATAGAAATGAGATGCGATATCGCGTTTTAAGAAGCATTAGAACTCTATTGCTACGATAGGTAGACGTTTGCAAACGCTATTTCCTTGCAAGGAAGTGTCGCATTTACATTCATTTGAAGTGTAAACGAGGAATACATAACACTTCGGAAATCATTTTATATCTTACCATGAAACATAGAAATGACATGCGATATCGCGTTTTAAGAATCATAAGAACTCTATTGCTACGATACGTAGACACCTGCAAACGCTATTTCCTTGCAAGGAAGTGTCGCATTTACATTGATTTGAAGTGTAGACGAGGAATACATAACACTTCGCAAATCATATTATATCTTACCATGAAACATAGAAATGAGATGCGATATCGCGTTTTAAGAATCATAAGAACTCTATTGCTACGATACGTAGACATCTGCAAACGCTATTTCCTTGCAAGGAAGTGTCGCATTTACATTCATATGAATCGTAGACGAGGAATGCATAACACTTCGCAATGAATATTATATCTTATCATGAAACATAGATATGAGATGCAATATCTCGTTTTAAGAAGCATTAGAACTCTATTGCTATGGTAGGTAGACGTTTGCAAACGCTATTTCCTTGCAAGGAAGTGTCGCATTTACATTTATTTGAAGTGTAGACGAGTAATACATGACACTTCGCAAATCATATTATATCTTACCATGAAACATAGAAATGAGATGCGATATCGCGTTTTAAAAATCATAAGAACTCTATTGCTACGATACGTAGACATCTGCAAACGCTATTTCGTTGCAAGGAAGTGTCGCATTTACATTCATTTGAAGTGTAGACGAGGAATACATAACACTTCGCAATGAATATTATATCTTATCATGAAACATAGATATGAGATGCAATATCTCGTTTTAAGAAGCATTAGAACTCTATTGCTACGGTAGGTAGACGTTTGCAAACGCTATTTCCTTGCAAGGAAGTGTCGCATTTACATTTATTAGAAGTGTAGACGAGGAATACATGACACTTCGCAAATCATATTATATCTTACCATGAAACATAGAAATGAGATGCGATATCGCGTTCCAAAAATCATAAGATCTCTATTGCTACGATACGCAGACATCTGCAAACGCTATTTCCTTGCAAGGAAGTGTCGCATTTACATTCACTTGAAGTGTAGACAAGGAATACATAACACTTCGCAAATCATATTATACCTTACCATGAAACATAGAAATGTGATGCGATATCGCGTTTTAATATTCATAAGAACTCTATTGCTACGATACGTAGACATCTACAAACGCTATTTCCTTGCATGGAAGTGTCGCATTTACATTCATTTGAAGTGTAGACGAGGAATACATAACACTTCGCAAATCATATTATATCTTACCATGAAACATAGAAATGAGATGCGATATCGCGTTTTAAGAAGCACTAGAACTCTATTGCTACGATAGGTAGACATCTGCAAACGCTACTTCCTTACAAGGAAGTGGCGCATTTACATTCATTTGAAGTGTAGACGGGGAATACATAACACTTCGCAAATCATATTATACCTTACCATGAAATATAGAAATCAGATGCAATATCTCGTTTTAAGAAGCATTAGAACTCTATTGCTACGGTAGGAAGACGATTGCAAACGCTATTTCCTTGCAAGGAAGTGTCGCATTTACATTTGTTTGAAGTATAGACGAGGAATACATGACACTTCGCAAATCATATTATATCTTACCATGAAACATAGAAATGAGATGCGATATCGCGTTTTAAAAATCATAAGAACTCTATTGCTACGATACGTAGACATCTGCAAACGCTATTTCCTTGGAAGGAAGTGTCGCATTTACATTCATTTGAAGTGTAGACGAGGAATACATAACACTTCGCAAATCATATTATATCTTACCATGAAACATAGAAATGAGATGCGATATCGCGTTTTAAGAATCATAAGAACTCTATTGCTACGATACGTAGACATCTGCAAACACTATTTCCTTGCATGGAAGTGTCGCATTTACATTCATTTGAAGTGTAGACGAGGAATACATGACACTTCGCAAATCATATTATATCTTACCATGAAACATAGAAATGAGATGCGATATCGCGTTTTAAGAATCATAAGAACTCTATTGCTACGATACGTAGACATCTGCAAACGCTATTTCCTTGCAAGGAAGTGTCGCATTTACATTCATTTGAAGTGTAGACGAGGAATACATAACACTTCGGAAATCATTTTATATCTTACCATGAAACATAGAAATGAGATGCGATATCGCGTTTTAAGAATCATAAGAACTCTATTGCTACGATACGTAGACATCTGCAAACGCTATTTCCTTGCAAGGAAGTGTCGCATTTACATTCATATGAATCGTAGACGAGGAATGCATAACACTTCGCAATGGATATTATATCTTATCATGAAACATAGATATGAGATGCAATATCTCGTTTTAAGAAGCATTAGAACTCTATTGCTACGGTAGGTAGACGTTTGCAAACGCTATTTCCTTGCAAGGAAGTGTCGCATTTACATTCATTTGAAGTGTAGACGAGGAATACATAACACTTCGCAAATCATATTATATCTTACCATGAAACATAGAAATGAGATGCGATATCGCGTTTTAAGAAGCATTAGAACTCTATTGCTGCGATACCTAGACATCTGCAGACGCTATTCCCTAGCAAGGTAGTGTCGCATTTACATTCATTTGAAGTGTAGACGAGGAATACATAACACTTCGGAAATCATTTTATATCTTACCATGAAACATAGAAATGAGATGCGATATCGCGTTTTAAGAATCATAAGAACTCTATTGCTACGATACATAGACATCTGCAAACGCTATTTCCTTGCAAGGAAGTGTCGCATTTACATTCATTTGAAGTGTAGACGAGGAATACATGACACTTCGCAAATCAAATTATATCTTACCATGAAACATAGAAATGAGATGCGATATCGCCTTTGAAGAATCATAAGAACTCTATTGCTACGATACGTAGACATCTGCAAACGCTATTTCCTTGCAAGGAAGTGTCGCATTTACATTCATTTGAATCGTAGACGAGGAATGCATAACACTTCGCAAATCATATTATATCTTACCATGAAACATAGAAATGAGATGCGATATCGCGTTTTAAGAAGCATTAGAACACTATTGCTACCATAGATAGACATTCGCAAACGCTATTTCCTTGCAAGGAAGTGTCCCATTTACATTCATTTGAAGTGTAGACGAGGAATACATAACATTTCGCAAATCATATTATATCTTACCATGAAATATAGAATTGAGATGCGATATCGCGTTATACGAAGCATTAGAACTCTATTGCTACGGTAGGTAGACGTTTGCAAACGCTATTTCCTTGCAAGGAAGTGTCGCATTTACATTCATTTGAAGTGTAGACGAGGAATACATAACACTTCGCAAATCATATTATATCTTACCATGGAATATAGAAATGAGATGCGATATCGCGTTTTACGAAGCATTAGAACTCTATTGCTACGGTAGGTAGACGTTTGCAAACGCTATTTCCTTGCAAGGAAGTGTCGCATTTACATTCATTTGAAGTGTAGACGGGGAATACATAACACTTCGCAAATCATATTATATCTTACCATGAAACATAGAAATGAGATGCGATATCGCGTTTTAAGAAGCATTAGAACACTATTGCTACGATAGATGGATATTCGCAAACGCTATTTCCTTGCAACAAAGTGTCGCATTTACATTCATTTGAAGTGCGGACGAGGAATGCATGACACTTCGCAAATTATATTATATCTTACCATGAAACATAGAAATGAGATGCGATATCGCGTTTTAAGAAACATAAGAACACAATTGCTACGATACGTAGACATCTGCAAACGCTATTTCCTTGGATGGAAGTGTCGCATTTACATTCATTTGAAGTGTAGACGAGGAATACATGACACTTCGCAAATCATATTATATCTTACCATGAAACATAGAAATGAGATGCGATATCACGTTTTAAGAAGCATTAGAAATCTATTGCTACGACACATAGACATCTGCAAACGCTATTTCCTTGCAAGGAAGTGTCGCATTTACATTCATTTGAAGTGTAGACGAGGAATACATAACACTTCGCAAATCATGTTATACCTTACCATGAAACATAGGAATGAGGTGCGATATCGCGTTTTAAGAATCATAAGAACTCTATTGCTACGATACGTAGACATCTGCAAACGATATTTCCTTGCAAGGAAGTGACTCATTTACATTCATTTGAAGTGTAGACGAGGAATACATAACACTTCGCAAATCATATTATATCTTACCATGAAACGTAGAAATGAGATGCGATATCGCGTTTTAAGAAGCATTAGAACTCTATTGCTACGATACCTAGACATCTGCATCGCTAATACCTTGCAAGTAAGTGTCGCATTTACATTCATTTGAAGTGTAGACGAGGAACACATAACACTTCGCAAATCATATTGTATCTTACCATGAAACATAGAAATGAGATGCGATATCGCGTTTTAAGAATCATAAGAACTCTATTGCTACGATACGTAGATTTCTGCAAACGCTATTTCCTTGCATGGAAGTGTCGCATTTACATTCATTTGAAGTGTAGACGAGGAATACATGACACTTCGCAAATTATATTATATCTTACCATGAAACATAGAAATGAGATGCGATATCACGTTTTAAGAAGCATTAGAAATCTATTGCTACGATACACAGACATCTGCAAACGCTATTTCCTTGCAAGGAAGTGTCGCATTTACATTCATTTGAAGTGTAGACGAGGAATACATAACACTTCGCAAATCATATTATACCTTACCATGAAACATAGAAATGAGATGCGATATCGCGCTTTAAGAAGCATTAGAACACTATTGCTGCCATAGATAGACGTTCGCAAACGCTATTTCCTTGCAAGGAAGTGTCCCATTTACATTCATTTGAAGTGTAGACGAGGAATACATGACACTTCGCAAATCATATTATATCTTACCATGAAACATAGAAATGAGATGCGAAATCGCGTTTTAAGAAGCATTAGAAATCTATTGCTACGATACATAGACATCTGCAAACGCTATTTCCTTGCAAAGAAGTGTCGCATTTACATTCATTTGAAGTGTAGACGAGGAATACATGACACTTCGCAAATCAAATTATATCTTACCATGAAATATAGAAATGAGATGCGATATCGCGTTTTAAGAATCATAAGAACTCTATTGCTACGATACGTAGACATCTGCAAACGCTATTTCCTTGCATGGAAGTGTCGCATTTACATTCATTTGAAGTGTAGACGAGGAATACATGACACTTCGCAAATTATATTATATCTTACCATGAAACATAGAAATGAGATGCGATATCACGTTTTAAGAAGCATTAGAAATCTATTGCTACGATACACAGACATCTGCAAACGCTATTTCCTTGCAAGGAAGTGTCGCATTTACATTCATTTGAAGTGTAGACGAGGAATACATAACACTTCGCAAATCATATTATACCTTACCATGAAACATAGAAATGAGATGCGATATCGCGCTTTAAGAAGCATTAGAACACTATTGCTGCCATAGATAGACGTTCGCAAACGCTATTTCCTTGCAAGGAAGTGTCCCATTTACATTCATTTGAAGTGTAGACGAGGAATACATGACACTTCGCAAATCATATTATATCTTACCATGAAACATAGAAATGAGATGCGATATCACGTTTTAAGAAGCATTAGAAATCTATTGCTACGATACATAGACATCTGCAAACGCTATTTCCTTGCAAGGAAGTGTCGCATTTACATTCATTTGAAGTGTAGACGAGGAATACATAACACTTCGCAAATCATATTGTACCTTACCATGATACATAGAAATGAGATGCAATATCGCGTTTTAAGAATCATAAGAACTCTATTGCTACGATACGTAGACATCTGCAAACGCTATTTCCTTGCAAGGAAGTGTCGCATTTACATTGATTTGAAGTGTAGACGAGGAATACATAACACTTCGCAAATCATATTATATCTTACCATGAAACATAGAAATGAGATGCGATATCGCGTTTTAAGAATCATAAGAACTCTATTGCTACGATACGTAGACATCTGCAAACGCTATTTCCTTGCAAGGAAGTGTCGCATTTACATTCATATGAATCGTAGACGAGGAATACATGACACTTCGCAAATCATATTATACCTTACCATGAAACATAGAAATGAGATGCGAAATCGCGTTTTAAGAAGCATTAGAAATCTATTGCTACGATACATAGACATCTGCAAACGCTATTTCCTTGCAAGGAAGTGTCGCATTTACATTCATTTGAAGTGTAGACGAGGAATACATGACACTTCGCAAATCAAATTATATCTTACCATGAAATATAGAAATGAGATGCGATATCGCGTTTTAAGAATCATAAGAACTCTATTGCTACGATACGTAGACATCTGCAAACGCTATTTCCTTGCAAGGAAGTGTCGCATTTACATTCATATGAATCGTAGACGAGGAATGCATAACACTTCGCAATGAATATTATATCTTATCATGAAACATAGATATGAGATGCAATATCTCGTTTTAAGAAGCATTAGAACTCTATTGCTATGGTAGGTAGACGTTTGCAAACGCTATTTCCTTGCAAGGAAGTGTCGCATTTACATTTATTTGAAGTGTAGACGAGTAATACATGACACTTCGCAAATCATATTATATCTTACCATGAAACATAGAAATGAGATGCGATATCGCGTTTTAAAAATCATAAGAACTCTATTGCTACGATACGTAGACATCTGCAAACGCTATTTCCTTGCAAGGAAGTGTCGCATTTACATTCATTTGAAGTGTAGACGAGGAATACATAACACTTCGCAATGAATATTATATCTTATCATGAAACATAGATATGAGATGCAATATCTCGTTTTAAGAAGCATTAGAACTCTATTGCTACGGTAGGTAGGCGTTTGCAAACGCTATTTCCTTGCAAGGAAGTGTCGCATTTACATTTATTAGAAGTGTAGACGAGGAATACATGACACTTCGCAAATCATATTATATCTTACCATGAAACATAGAAATGAGATGCGATATCGCGTTTTAAAAATCATAAGAACTCTATTGCTACGATACGTAGACATCTGCAAACGCTATTTCCTTGCAAGGAAGTGTCGCATTTACATTCATTTGAAGTGTAGACGAGGAATACTTAACACTTCGCAAATCATATCATACCTTACCATGAAACATAGAAATGTGATGCGATATCGCGTTTTAATATTCATAAGAACTCTATTGCTACGATACGTAGACATCTACAAACGCTATTTCCTTGCATGGAAGTGTCGCATTTACATTCATTTGAAGTGCAGACGAGGAATACATAACACTTCGCAAATCATATTATATCTTACCATGAAATATAGAAATGAGATGCGATATCGCGTTTTAAGAAGCATTAGAACTCTATTGCTACGATAGGTAGAAGTTTGCAAACGCTATTTCCT
Organism: Xylocopa sonorina; assembly: GCF_050948175.1. Lineage (NCBI taxonomy): Eukaryota > Metazoa > Arthropoda > Insecta > Hymenoptera > Apidae > Xylocopa > Xylocopa sonorina. The sequence continues at coordinate 185,305 of NW_027490469.1, forward strand.
TGCAAGGAAGTGTCGCATTTACATTCATTTGAAGTGTAGACGAGGAATACATAACACTTCGGAAATCATTTTATATCTTACCATGAAACATAGAAATGAGATGCGATATCGCGTTTTAAAAATCATAAGAACTCTATTGCTACGATACGTAGACATCTGCAAACGCTATTTCCTTGCAAGGAAGTCTGGCATTTACATTCATTTGAAGTGTAGACGAGAAATACATGACACTTCGCAAATCATATTATATCTTACCATGAAACATAGAAATGAGATGCGATATCGCGTTTTGAGAAGCATTGGAAATCTATTGCTACGATACGTAGACAACTGCAAACGCTATTTCCTAGCGAGGAAGTGTCGCATTCACATTCATTTGAAGTGTAGACGAGGAATACATAACACTTCGCAAATCATATTATATCTTACCATGAAACATAGAAATGAGATGCGATATCGCGTTTTAAGAAGCATTAGAACTCTATTGCTGCGATACCTAGACATCTGCAGACGCTATTCCCTAGCAAGGTAGTGTCGCATTTACATTCATTTGAAGTGTAGACGAGGAATACATAACACTTCGGAAATCATTTTATATCTTGCCATGAAACATAGAAATGAGATGCGATATCGCGTTTTAAGAATCATAAGAACTCTATTGCTACGATACATAGACATCTGCAAACGCTATTTCCTTGCAAGGAAGTGTCGCATTTACATTCATTTGTAGTGTAGACGAGGAATACATGACACTTCGCAAATCAAATTATATCTTACCATGAAATATAGAAATGAGATGCGATATCGCGTTTTAAGAAGCATTAGAACTCTATTGCTACGATAGGTAGACGTTTGCAAACGCTATTCCCTTGCAAGGAAGTGTCGCATTTACATTCATTTGAAGTGTAGACGAGGAATACATAACACTTGGGAAATTATTTTATATCTTACCATGAAACATAGAAATGAGATGCGATATCGCGTTTTAAGAATCATAAGAACTCTATTGCTACGATACCTGGACATCTGCAGACGCTATTTCCTATCAGGGAAGTGTGGCATTTACATTCATTTGAAGTGTAGACGAGAAATAAATGACACTTCGCAAATCATATTATATCTTACCATGAAACATAGAAATGAGATGCGATATCGCCTTTGAAGAATCATAAGAACTCTATTGCTACGATACGTAGACATCTGCAAACGCTATTTCCTTGCAAGGAAGTGTCGCATTTACATTCATTTGAATCGTAGACGAGGAATGCATAACACTTCGCAAATCATATTATATCTTACCATGAAATATAGAATTGAGATGCGATATCGCGTTATACGAAGCATTAGAACTCTATTGCTACGGTAGGTAGACGTTTGCAAACGCTATTTCCTTGCAAGGAAGTGTCGCATTTACATTCATTTGAAGTGTAGACGAGGAATACATAACACTTCGCAAATCATATTATATCTTACCATGGAATACAGAAATGAGATGCGATATCGCGTTTTACGAAGCATTAGAACTCTATTGCTACGGTAGGTAGACGTTTGCAAACGCTATTTCCTTGCAAGGAAGTGTCGCATTTACATTCATTTGAAGTGTAGACGAGGAATACATAACACTTCGCAAATCATATTATATCTTACCATGAAACATAGAAATGAGATGCGATATCGCGTTTTAAGAAGCATTAGAACACTATTGCTACGATAGATGGATATTCGCAAACGCTATCTCCTTGCAACAAAGTGTCGCATTTACATTCATTTGAAGTGCGGACGAGGAATGCATGACACTTCGCAAATTATATTATATCTTACCATGAAACATAGAAATGAGATGCGATATCGCGTTTTAAGAAACATAAGAACACAATTGCTACGATACGTAGACATCTGCAAACGCTATTTCCTTGGATGGAAGTGTCGCATTTACATTCATTTGAAGTGTAGACGAGGAATACATGACACTTCGCAAATCATATTATATCTTACCATGAAACATAGAAATGAGATGCGATATCACGTTTTAAGAAGCATTAGAAATCTATTGCTACGACACATAGACATCTGCAAACGCTATTTCCTTGCAAGGAAGTGTCGCATTTACATTCATTTGAAGTGTAGACGAGGAATACATAACACTTCGCAAATCATGTTATACCTTACCATGAAACATAGAAATGAGGTGCCATATCGCGTTTTAAGAAGCATTAGAAATCTATTGCTACGACACATAGACATCTGCAAACGCTATTTCCTTGCAAGGAAGTGTCGCATTTACATTCATTTGAAGTGTAGACGAGGAATACATGACACTTCGCAAATCAAATTATATCTTACCATGAAACATAGAAATGAGCTGCGATATCGCGTTTTAAGAATCATAAGAACTCTATTGCTACGATACGTAGACATCTGCAAACGATATTTCCTTGCAAGGAAGTGTCTCATTTACATTCATTTGAAGTGTAGACGAGGAATACATAACACTTCGCAAATCATATTATATCTTACCATGAAATATAGAAATGAGATGCGATATCGCGTTTTACGAAGCATTAGAACTCTATTGCTACGGTATGTAGATATTTGCAAACGCTATTTCCTTGCAAAGAAGTGTCGCATTTACATTCATTTGAAGTGTAGACGAGGAATACATAACACTTCGCAAATCATATTATATCTTACCATGAAATATAGAAATGAGATGCGATATCGCGTTTTACGAAGCATTAGAAATCTATTGCTACGACACATAGACATCTGCAAACGCTATTTCATTGCAAGGAAGTGTCGCATTTACATTCATTTGAAGTGTAGACGAGGAATACATAACACTTCGCAAATCATATTATACCTTACCATGAAACATAGAAATGAGGTGCGATATCGCGTTTTAAGAATCATAAGAACTCTATTGCTACGATACGTAGACATCTGCAAACGATATTTCCTTGCAAGGAAGTGTCTCATTTACATTCATTTGAAGTGTAGACGAGGAATACATAACACTTCGCAAATCATATTATATCTTACCATGAAATATAGAAATGAGATGCGATATCGCGTTTTACGAAGCATTAGAACTCTATTGCTACGGTAGGTAGACGTTTGCAAACGCTATTTCCTTGCAAGGAAGTGTCGCATTTACATTCATTTGAAGTGTAGACGAGGAATACATAACACTTCGCAAATCATATTATATCTTACCATGAAACATAGAAATGAGATGCGATATCGCGTTTTAAGAAGCATTAGAAAACTATTGCTACGATAGATGGATATTCGCAAACGCTATTTCCTTGCAACGAAGTGTCGCATTTACATTCATTTGAAGTGTGGACGAGGAATACATGACACTTCGCAAATTATATTATATCCTACCATGAAACATAGAAATGAGATGCGATATCGCGTTTTAAGGAGCATTAGAACTCTATTGCTACGATACGTAGATTTCTGCAAACATTATTTCCTTGCATGGAAGTGTCGCATTTACATTCATTTGAAGTGTAGACGAGGAATACATGACACTTCGCAAATTATATTATATCTTACCATGAAACATAGAAATGAGATGCGATATCACGTTTTAAGAAGCATTAGAAATCTATTGCTACGATACATAGACATCTGCAAACGCTAATTCCTTGCAAGGAAGTGTCGCATTTACATTCATTTGAAGTGTAGACGAGGAATACATAACACTTCGCAAATCATATTATACCTTACCATGAAACATAGAAATGAGATGCGATATCGCGTTTTAAGAATCATAAGAACTCTATTGCTACGATACCTAGACATCTGAATCGCTAATTCCTTCCAAGTAAGTGTCGCATTTACATTCATTTGAAGTGTAGACGAGGAATACATAACACTTCGCAAATCATATTATATCTTACCATGAAACATAGAAATGAGATGCGATATCGCGTTTTAAGAAGCATTAGAACTCTATTGCTACGATACCTAGACATCTGCATCGCTAATACCTTGCAAGTAAGTGTCGCATTTACATTCATTTGAAGTGTAGACGAGGAATACATAACACTTCGCAAATCATATTATATCTTACCATGAAACATAGAAATGAGATGCGATATCGCGTTTTAAGAATCATAAGAACTCTATTGCTACGATACGTAGATTTCTGCAAACGCTATTTCCTTCCATGGAAGTGTCGCATTTACATTCATTTGAAGTGTTGACGAGGAATACATGACACTTCGCATATTATATTATATCTTACCATGAAACATAGAAATGAGATGCGATATCACGTTTTAAGAAGCATTAGAAATCTATTGCTACGATACATAGACATCTGCAAACGCTATTTCCTTGCAAGGAAGTGTCGCATTTACATTCATTTGAAGTGTAGACGAGGAATACATAACACTTCGCAAATCATATTATACCTTACCATGAAACATAGAAATGAGATGCGATATCGCGTTTTAAGAATCATAAGAACTCTATTGCTACGATACCTAGACATCTGCATCGCTAATTCCTTGCAAGTAAGTGTCGCATTTACATTCATTTGAGGTGTAGACGAGGAATACATAACACGTCGCAAATCATATTATATCTTACCATGAAACATAGAAATGAGATGCGATATCGCGTTTTAAGAAGCATTAGAACTCTATTGCTACGATAGGTAGACATCTGCAAACGCTACTTCCTTACAAGGAAGTGTCGCATTTACATTCATTTGAAGTGTAGACGAGGAATACATAACACTTCGCAAATCATATTATACCTTACCATGAAATATAGAAATCAGATGCGATATCGCGTTTTAAGAAGCATTAGAACTCTATTGCTACGGTAGGTAGACGTTTGCAAACGCTATTTCCTTGCAGGGAAGTGTCTCATTTACATTCATTTGAAGTGTAGACGAGGAATACATAACACTTCGCAAATCATATTATATCTTACCATGAAATATAGAAACGAGATGCGATATCGCGTTTTAAGAAGCATTAGAACTCTATTGCTACGGTAGTTAGACGTTTGCAAACGCTATTTCCTTGCAAGGAAGTGTCGCATTTACATTTATTTGAAGTGTAGACGAGGAATACATGACACTTCACAAATCATATTATATCTTACCATGAAACATAGAAATGAGATGCGATATCGCGTTTTAAAAATCATAAGAAATCTATTGCTACGATACGTAGACATCTGCAAACGCTAATTCCTTGCAAGGAAGTGTCGCATTTACATTCGTTTGATGTGTAGACGAGGAATACATGACACTTCGCAAATCATATTATATCTTACCATGAAACATAGAAATGAGATGCGAAATCGCGTTTTAAGAAGCATTAGAAATCTATTGCTACGATACATAGACATCTGCAAACGCTATTTCCTTGCAAGGAAGTGTCGCATTTACATTCATTTGAAGTGTAGACGAGGAATACATGACACTTCGCAAATCATATTATATCTTACCATGAAACATAGAAATGAGATGCGATATCGCGTTTTAAGAAGCATTAGAACTCTATTGCTACGATAGGTAGACGTTTGCAAACGCTATTTCCTTGCAAGGAAGTGTCGCATTTACATTAATTTGAAGTGTAGACGAGGAATACATAACACTTCGCAAATCATATTATACCTTACCATGAAATATAGAAATCAGATGCGATATTGCGTTTTAAGAAGCATTAGAACTCTATTGCTGCGGTAGGTAGACGTTTGCAAACGCTATTTCCTTGCAAGGAAGTGTCGCATTTACATTCATTTGAAGTGTAGACGAGGAATACATAACACTTCGCAAATCATATTATATCTTACCATGAAACATAGAAATGAGATGCGATATCGCGTTTTAAGAATCATAAGAACTCTATTGCTACGATACGTAGATTTCTGCAAACATTATTTCCTTGCATGGAAGTGTCGCATTTACATTCATTTGAAGTGTAGACGAGGAATACATGACACTTCGCAAATTATATTATATCTTACCATGAAACATAGAAATGAGATGCGATATCACGTTTTAAGAAGCATTAGAAATCTATTGCTACGATACATAGACATCTGCAAACGCTAATTCCTTGCAAGGAAGTGTCGCATTTACATTCATTTGAAGTGTAGACGAGGAATACATAACACTTCGCAAATCATATTATACCTTACCATGAAACATAGAAATGAGATGCGATATCGCGTTTTAAGAATCATAAGAACTCTATTGCTACGATACCTACACATCTGAATCGCTAATTCCTTGCAAGTAAGTGTCGCATTTACATTCATTTGAAGTGTAGACGAGGAATACATAACACTTCGCAAATCATATTATATCTTACCATGAAACATAGAAATGAGATGCGATATCGCGTTTTAAGAAGCATAAGAACTCTATTGCCACGATAGGTAGACGTTTGCAAACGCTATTTCCTTGCAAGGAAGTGTCGCATTTACATTGATTTGAAGTGTAGACGAGGAATACATAACACTTCGCAAATCATATTATATCTTACCATGAATCATAGAAATGATATGCGATATCGCGTTTTAAGAATCATAAGAACTCTATTGCTACGATACGTAGACATCTGCAAACGCTATTTCCTCGCAGGGAAGTGTCTCATTTACATTCATTTGAAGTGTAGACGAGGAATACATGACACTTCGCAAATCATATTATATCTTACCATGAAATATAGAAACGAGATGCGATATCGCGTTTTAAGAAGCATTAGAACTCTATCGCTACGGTAGGTAGACGTTTGCAAACGCTATTTCCTTGCAAGGAAGTGTCGCATTTACAATTATTTGAAGTGTAGACGAGGAATACATGACACTTCGCAAATCATATTATATCTTACCATGAAACATAGAAATGAGATGCGATATCGCGTTTTAAAAATCATAAGAAATCTATTGCTACGATACGTAGACATCTGCAAACGCTAATTCCTTGCAAGGAAGTGTCGCATTTACATTCATTTGAAGTGTAGAGGAGGAATACATGACACTTCGCAAATCATATTATATCTTACCATGAAACATAGAAATGAGATGCGAAATCGCGTTTTAAGAAGCATTAGAAATCTATTGCTACGATACATAGACATCTGCAAACGCTATTTCCTTGCAAGGAAGTGTCGCATTTACATTCATTTGAAGTGTAGACGAGGAATACATGACACTTCGCAAATCAAATTATATCTTACCATGAAATATAGAAATGAGATGCGATATCGCGTTTTAAGAAGCATAAGAACTCTATTGCTACGATAGGTAGACGTTTGCAAACGCTATTTCCTTGCAAGGAAGTGTCGCCTTTACATTGATTTGAAGTGTAGACGAGGAATACATAACACTTCGCAAATCATATTATATCTTACCATGAAACATAGAAATGAGATGCGATATCGCGTTTTAAGAATCATAAGAACTCTATTGCTACGATACGTAGACATCTGCAAACGCTATTTCCTTGCAAGGAAGTGTCGCATTTACATTCATATGGTTCGTAGACGAGGAATGCATAACACTTCGCAATGAATATTATATCTTATCATGAAACATAGATATGAGATGCAATATCTCGTTTTAAGAAGCATTTGAACTCTATTGCTTCGATACGTAGACATCTGCAAACGCTATTTCCTTGCAAGGAAGTGTCGCATTTACATTCATTTGAAGTGTAGACGAGGAATACATGACACTTCGCAAATCATATTATATCTTACCATGAAACATAGAAATGAGATGCGATATCGCGTTTTAAAAATCATAAGAACTCTATTGCTATGATACGTAGACATCTGCAAACGCTAATTCCTTGCAAGGAAGTGTCGCATTTACATTCATTTGAAGTGTAGACGAGGAATACATAACACTTCGCAAATCATATTATACCTTACCATGAAACATAGAAATGAGATGCGATATCGCCTTTTAAGAATCATAAGAACTATATTGCTACGATACGTAGACATCTGCAAACGCTATTTCCTTGCAGGGAAGTGTCTCATTTACATTCATTTGAAGTGTAGACGAGGAATACATAACACTTCGCAAATCATATTATATCTTACCATGAAATATAGAAATAAGATGCGATATCGCGTTTTAAGAAGCATTAGAACTCTATCGCTACGGTTGGTAGACGTTTGCAAACGGTATTTCCTTGCAAGGAAGTGTCGCATTTACATTTATTTGAAGTGTAGACGAGGAATACATGACACTTCGCAAATCATATTATACCTTACCATGAAACATAGAAATGAGATGCGATATCGCGTTTTAAGAATCATAAGAACTCTATTGCTACGATACGTAGACATCTGCAAACGCTATTTCCTTGCAAGGAAGTGTCTCATTTACATTCATTTGAAGTGTAGACGAGGAATACATAACACTTCGCAAATCATATTATATCTTACCATGAAACATAGAAATGAGATGCGATATCGCGTTTTAAGAAGCATTGGAACTCTATTGCTACGATAGATAGACATTCGCAAACGCTATTTCCTTGCAAGGAAGTGTCGCATTTACATTCATTTGAAGTGTAGACGAGGAATACATAACACTTCGCAAATCATATTATACCTTACCATGAAACATAGAAATGAGATGCGATATCGCGTTTTTAGAATCATAAGAACTCTATTGCTACGATACGTAGACATCTGCAAACGCTATTTCCTTGCAAGGAAGTGTCTCATTTACATTCATTTGAAGTGTAGACGAGGAATACATAACAGTTCGCAAATCATATTATATCTTACCATGAAATAGAGAAATGAGATGCGATATCGCGTTTTAAGAATCATAAGAACTATATTGCTACGATACGTAGACATCTGCAAACGCTATTTCCTTGCAAGGAAGTGTCTTATTTACATTCATTTGAAGTGTAGACGAGGAATACATAACACTTCGCAAATCATATTATATCTTACCATGAAATATAGAAATGAGATGCGATATCGCGTTTTAAGAAGCATTAGAACTCTATTGCTACGGTAGGTAGACGTTTGCAAACGCTATTTCCTTGTAAGGAAGTGTCGCATTTACATTTATTTGAAGTGTAGACGAGGAATACATGACACTTCGCAAATCATATTATATCTTACCATGATACATAGAAATGAGATGCGATATCGCGTTTTAAAAATCATAAGAACTCTATTGCTACGATACGTAGACATCTGCAAACGCTAATTCCTTGCAAGGAAGTGTCGCATTTACATTCATTTGAAGTGTAGACGAGGAATACATGACACTTCGCAAATCATATTATATCTTACCATGAAACATAGAAATGAGATGCGAAATCGCGTTTTAAGAAGCATTAGAAATCTATTGCTACGACACATAGACATCTGCAAACGCTATTTCCTTGCAAGGAAGTGTCGCATTTACATTCATGTGAAGTGTAGACGAGGAATACATGACACTTCGCAAATCAAATTATATCTTACCATGAAATATAGAAATGAGATGCGATATCGCGTTTAAAGAAGCATAAGAACTCTATTGCTACGATAGGTAGACGTTTGCAAACGCTATTTCCTTGCAAGGAAGTGTCGCATTTACATTCATTTGAAGTGTAGACGAGGAGTACATAACACTTCGGAAATCATTTTATATCTTACCATGAAACATAGAAATGAGATGCGATATCGCGTTTTAAGAATCATAAGAACTCTATTGCTACGATACCTGGACATCTGCAGACGCCATTTCCTATCAGGGAAGTGTGGCATTTACATTCATTTGAAGTGTAGACGAGAAATACATGACACTTCGCAAATCATATTATATCTTACCATGAAATATAGAAACGAGATGCGATATCGCGTTTTAAAAATCATAAGAACTCTATTGCTACGATACGTAGACATCTGCAAACGCTAATTCCTTGCAAGGAAGTGTCGCATTTACATTCATTTGAAGTGTAGACGAGGAATACATAACACTTCGCAAATCATATTATACCTTACCATGAAACATAGAAATGAGATGCGATATCGCGTTTTAAGAATCATAAGAACTATATTGCTACGATACGTAGACATCTGCAAACGCTATTTCCTTGCAGGGAAGTGTCTCATTTACATTCATTTGAAGTGTAGACGAGGAATACATAACACTTCGCAAATCATATTATATCTTACCATGAAATATAGAAACGAGATGCGATATCGCGTTTTAAGAAGCATTAGAACTCTATTGCTACGGTAGGTAGACGTTTGCAAACGCTATTTCCTTGCAAGGAAGTGTCGCATTTACATTTATTTGAAGTGTAGACGAGGAATACATGACACTTCGCAAATCATATTATATCTTACCATGAAACATAGAAATGAGATGCGATATCGCGTTTTAAAAATCATAAGAAATCTATTGCTACGATACGTAGACATCTGCAAACGCTATTTCCTTGCAAGGAAGTGTCTCATTTACATTCATTTGAAGTGTAGACGAGGAATACATAACACTTCGCAAATCATATTATATCTTACCATGAAACATAGAAATGAGATGCGATATCGCGTTTTAAGAAGCATTGGAACTCTATTGCTACGATAGATAGACATTCGCAAACGCTATTTCCTTGCAAGGAAGTGTCGCATTTACATTCATTTGAAGTGTAGGCGAGGAATACATAACACTTCGCAAATCATATTATACCTTACCATGAAACATAGAAATGAGATGCGATATCGCGTTTTTAGAATCATAAGAACTCTATTGCTACGATACGTAGACATCTGCAAACGCTATTTCCTTGCAAGGAAGTGTCTCATTTACATTCATTTGAAGTGTAGACGAGGAATACATAACAGTTCGCAAATCATATTATATCTTACCATGAAATAGAGAAATGAGATGCGATATCGCGTTTTAAGAATCATAAGAACTATATTGCTACGATACGTAGACATCTGCAAACGCTATTTCCTTGCAAGGAAGTGTCTTATTTACATTCATTTGAAGTGTAGACGAGGAATACATAACACTTCGCAAATCATATTATATCTTACCATGAAATATAGAAATGAGATGCGATATCGCGTTTTAAGAAGCATTAGAACTCTATTGCTACGGTAGGTAGACGTTTGCAAACGCTATTTCCTTGTAAGGAAGTGTCGCATTTACATTTATTTGAAGTGTAGACGAGGAATACATGACACTTCGCAAATCATATTATATCTTACCATGATACATAGAAATGAGATGCGATATCGCGTTTTAAAAATCATAAGAACTCTATTGCTACGATACGTAGACATCTGCAAACGCTAATTCCTTGCAAGGAAGTGTCGCATTTACATTCATTTGAAGTGTAGACGAGGAATACATGACACTTCGCAAATCATATTATATCTTACCATGAAACATAGAAATGAGATGCGAAATCGCGTTTTAAGAAGCATTAGAAATCTATTGCTACGACACATAGACATCTGCAAACGCTATTTCCTTGCAAGGAAGTGTCGCATTTACATTCATGTGAAGTGTAGACGAGGAATACATGACACTTCGCAAATCAAATTATATCTTACCATGAAATATAGAAATGAGATGCGATATCGCGTTTAAAGAAGCATAAGAACTCTATTGCTACGATAGGTAGACGTTTGCAAACGCTATTTCCTTGCAAGGAAGTGTCGCATTTACATTCATTTGAAGTGTAGACGAGGAGTACATAACACTTCGGAAATCATTTTATATCTTACCATGAAACATAGAAATGAGATGCGATATCGCGTTTTAAGAATCATAAGAACTCTATTGCTACGATACCTGGACATCTGCAGACGCTATTTCCTATCAGGGAAGTGTGGCATTTACATTCATTTGAAGTGTAGACGAGAAATACATGACACTTCGCAAATCATATTATATCTTACCATGAAATATAGAAACGAGATGCGATATCGCGTTTTAAAAATCATAAGAACTCTATTGCTACGATACGTAGACATCTGCAAACGCTAATTCCTTGCAAGGAAGTGTCGCATTTACATTCATTTGAAGTGTAGACGAGGAATACATAACACTTCGCAAATCATATTATACCTTACCATGAAACATAGAAATGAGATGCGATATCGCGTTTTAAGAATCATAAGAACTATATTGCTACGATACGTAGACATCTGCAAACGCTATTTCCTTGCAGGGAAGTGTCTCATTTACATTCATTTGAAGTGTAGACGAGGAATACATAACACTTCGCAAATCATATTATATCTTACCATGAAATATAGAAACGAGATGCGATATCGCGTTTTAAGAAGCATTAGAACTCTATTGCTACGGTAGGTAGACGTTTGCAAACGCTATTTCCTTGCAAGGAAGTGTCGCATTTACATTTATTTGAAGTGTAGACGAGGAATACATGACACTTCGCAAATCATATTATATCTTACCATGAAACATAGAAATGAGATGCGATATCGCGTTTTAAAAATCATAAGAAATCTATTGCTACGATACGTAGACATCTGCAAACGCTAATTCCTTGCAAGGAAGTGTCGCATTTACATTCATTTGAAGTGTAGACGAGGAATACATGACACTTCGCAAATCAAATTATATCTTACCATGAAATATAGAAATGAGATGCGATATCGCGTTTTAAGAAGCATAAGAACTCTATTGCTACGATAGGTAGACGTTTGCAAACGCTATTTCCTTGCAAGGAAGTGTCGCATTTACATTGATTTGAAGTGTAGACGAGGAATACATAACACTTCGCAAATCATATTATATCTTACCATGAAACATAGAAATGAGATGCGATATCGCGTTTTAAGAATCATAAGAACTCTATTGCTACGATACGTAGACATCTGCAAACGCTATTTCCTTGCAAGGAAGTGTCTTATTTACATTCATTTGAAGTGTAGACGAGGAATACATAACACTTCGCAAATCATATTATATCTTACCATGAAATATAGAAATGAGATGCGATATCGCGTTTTAAGAAGCATTAGAACTCTATTGCTACGGTAGGTAGACGTTTGCAAACGCTATTTCCTTGTAAGGAAGTGTCGCATTTACATTTATTTGAAGTGTAGACGAGGAATACATGACACTTCGCAAATCATATTATATCTTACCATGAAACATAGAAATGAGATGCGATATCGCGTTTTAAAAATCATAAGAACTCTATTGCTACGATACGTAGACATCTGCAAACGCTAATTCCTTGCAAGGAAGTGTCGCATTTACATTCATTTGAAGTGTAGACGAGGAATACATGACACTTCGCAAATCATATTATATCTTACCATGAAACATGGAAATGAGATGCGAAATCGCGTTTTAAGAAGCATTAGAAATCTATTGCTACGACACATAGACATCTGCAAACGCCATTTCCTTGCAAGGAAGTGTCGCATTTACATTCATGTGAAGTGTAGACGAGGAATACATGACACTTCGCAAATCAAATTATATCTTACCATGAAATATAGAAATGAGATGCGATATCGCGTTTAAAGAAGCATAAGAACTCTATTGCTACGATAGGTAGACGTTTGCAAACGCTATTTCCTTGCAAGGAAGTGTCGCATTTACATTCATTTGAAGTGTAGACGAGGAGTACATAACACTTCGGAAATCATTTTATATCTTACCATGAAACATAGAAATGAGATGCGATATCGCGTTTTAAGAATCATAAGAACTCTATTGCTACGATACCTGGACATCTGCAGACGCTATTTCCTATCAGGGAAGTGTGGCATTTACATTCATTTGAAGTGTAGACGAGAAATACATGACACTTCGCAAATCATATTATATCTTACCATGAAATATAGAAACGAGATGCGATATCGCGTTTTAAAAATCATAAGAACTCTATTGCTACGATACGTAGACATCTGCAAACGCTAATTCCTTGCAAGGAAGTGTCGCATTTACATTCATTTGAAGTGTAGACGAGGAATACATAACACTTCGCAAATCATATTATACCTTACCATGAAACATAGAAATGAGATGCGATATCGCGTTTTAAGAATCATAAGAACTATATTGCTACGATACGTAGACATCTGCAAACGCTATTTCCTTGCAGGGAAGTGTCTCATTTACATTCATTTGAAGTGTAGACGAGGAATACATAACACTTCGCAAATCATATTATATCTTACCATGAAATATAGAAACGAGATGCGATATCGCGTTTTAAGAAGCATTAGAACTCTATTGCTACGGTAGGTAGACGTTTGCAAACGCTATTTCCTTGCAAGGAAGTGTCGCATTTACATTTATTTGAAGTGTAGACGAGGAATACATGACACTTCGCAAATCATATTATATCTTACCATGAAACATAGAAATGAGATGCGATATCGCGTTTTAAAAATCATAAGAAATCTATTGCTACGATACGTAGACATCTGCAAACGCTAATTCCTTGCAAGGAAGTGTCGCATTTACATTCATTTGAAGTGTAGACGAGGAATACATGACACTTCGCAAATCAAATTATATCTTACCATGAAATATAGAAATGAGATGCGATATCGCGTTTTAAGAAGCATAAGAACTCTATTGCTACGATAGGTAGACGTTTGCAAACGCTATTTCCTTGCAAGGAAGTGTCGCATTTACATTGATTTGAAGTGTAGACGAGGAATACATAACACTTCGCAAATCATATTATATCTTACCATGAAACATAGAAATGAGATGCGATATCGCGTTTTAAGAATCATAAGAACTCTATTGCTACGATACGTAGACATCTGCAAACGCTATTTCCTTGCAAGGAAGTGTCGCATTTACATTCATATGAATCGTAGACGAGGAATGCATAACACTTCGCAATGAATATTATATCTTATCATGAAACATAGATATGAGATGCAATATCTCGTTTTAAGAAGCATTTGAACTCTATTGCTTCGATACGTAGACATCTGCAAACGCTATTTCCTTGCAAGGAAGTGTCGCATTTACATTCATTTGAAGTGTAGACGAGGAATACATGACACTTCGCAAATCATATTATATCTTACCATGAAACATAGAAATGAGATGCGATATCGCGTTTTAAAAATCATAAGAACTCTATTGCTATGATACGTAGACATCTGCAAACGCTAATTCCTTGCAAGGAAGTGTCGCATTTACATTCATTTGAAGTGTAGACGAGGAATACATAACACTTCGCAAATCATATTATACCTTACCATGAAACATAGAAATGAGATGCGATATCGCCTTTTAAGAATCATAAGAACTATATTGCTACGATACGTAGACATCTGCAAACGCTATTTCCTTGCAGGGAAGTGTCTCATTTACATTCATTTGAAGTGTAGACGAGGAATACATAACACTTCGCAAATCATATTATATCTTACCATGAAATATAGAAACGAGATGCGATATCGCGTTTTAAGAAGCATTAGAACTCTATCGCTACGGTAGGTAGACGTTTGCAAACGCTATTTCCTTGCAAGGAAGTGTCGCATTTACATTTATTTGAAGTGTAGACGAGGAATACATGACACTTCGCAAATCATATTATATCTTACCATGAAACATAGAAATGAGATGCGATATCGCGTTTTAAAAATCATAAGAAATCTATTGCTACGATACGTAGACATCTGCAAACGCTAATTCCTTGCAAGGAAGTGTCGCATTTACATTCATTTGAAGTGTAGACGAGGAATACATGACACTTCGCAAATCATATTATATCTTACCATGAAACATAGAAATGAGATGCGAAATCGCGTTTTAAGAAGCATTAGAAATCTATTGCTACGATACATAGACATCTGCAAACGCTATTTCCTTGCAAGGAAGTGTCGCATTTACATTCATTTGAAGTGTAGACGAGGAATACATAACACTTCGCAAATCATATTATATCTTACCATGAAACATAGAAATGAGATGCGATATCGCGTTTTAAGAATCATAAGAACTCTATTGCTACGATACGTAGACATCTGCAAACGCTATTTCCTTGCAAGGAAGTGTCGCATTTACATTCATATGAATCGTAGACGAGGAATGCATAACACTTCGCAATGAATATTATATCTTATCATGAAACATAGATATGAGATGCAATATCTCGTTTTAAGAAGCATTTGAACTCTATTGCTTCGATACGTAGACATCTGCAAACGCTATTTCCTTGCAAGGAAGTGTCGCATTTACATTCATTTGAAGTGTAGACGAGGAATACATGACACTTCGCAAATCATATTATATCTTATCATGAAACATAGATATGAGATGCAATATCTCGTTTTAAGAAGCATTTGAACTCTATTGCTTCGATACGTAGACATCTGCAAACGCTATTTCCTTGCAAGGAAGTGTCGCATTTACATTCATTTGAAGTGTAGACGAGGAATACATGACACTTCGCAAATCATATTATATCTTACCATGAAACATAGAAATGAGATGCGATATCGCGTTTTAAAAATCATAAGAACTCTATTGCTATGATACGTAGACATCTGCAAACGCTAATTCCTTGCAAGGAAGTGTCGCATTTACATTCATTTGAAGTGTAGACGAGGAATACATAACACTTCGCAAATCATATTATACCTTACCATGAAACATAGAAATGAGATGCGATATCGCCTTTTAAGAATCATAAGAACTATATTGCTACGATACGTAGACATCTGCAAACGCTATTTCCTTGCAGGGAAGTGTCTCATTTACATTCATTTGAAGTGTAGACGAGGAATACATAACACTTCGCAAATCATATTATATCTTACCATGAAATATAGAAACGAGATGCGATACCGCGTTTTAAGAAGCATTAGAACTCTATCGCTACGGTAGGTAGACGTTTGCAAACGCTATTTCCTTGCAAGGAAGTGTCGCATTTACATTTATTTGAAGTGTAGACGAGGAATACATGACACTTCGCAAATCATATTATATCTTACCATGAAGCATAGAAATGAGATGCGATATCGCGTTTTAAAAATCATAAGAAATCTATTGCTACGATACGTAGACATCTGCAAACGCTAATTCCTTGCAAGGAAGTGTCGCATTTACATTCATTTGAAGTGTAGACGAGGAATACATGACACTTCGCAAATCATATTATATCTTACCATGAAACATAGAAATGAGATGCGAAATCGCGTTTTAAGAAGCATTAGAAATCTATTGCTACGATACATAGACATCTGCAAACGCTATTTCCTTGCAAGGAAGTGTCGCATTTACATTCATTTGAAGTGTAGACGAGGAATACATGACACTTCGCAAATCAAATTATATCTTACCATGAAATATAGAAATGAGATGCGATATCGCGTTTTAAGAAGCATAAGAACTCTATTGCTACGATAGGTAGACGTTTGCAAACGCTATTTCCTTGCAAGGAAGTGTCGCATTTACATTGATTTGAAGTGTAGACGAGGAATACATAACACTTCGCAAATCATATTATATCTTACCATGAAACATAGAAATGAGATGCGATATCGCGTTTTAAGAATCATAAGAACTCTATTGCTACGATACGTAGACATCTGCAAACGCTATTTCCTTGCAAGGAAGTGTCGCATTTACATTCATATGAATCGTAGACGAGGAATGCATAACACTTCGCAATGAATATTATATCTTATCATGAAACATAGATATGAGATGCAATATCTCGTTTTAAGAAGCATTTGAACTCTATTGCTTCGATACGTAGACATCTGCAAACGCTATTTCCTTGCAAGGAAGTGTCGCATTTACATTCATTTGAAGTGTAGACGAGGAATACATGACACTTCGCAAATCATATTATATCTTACCATGAAACATAGAAATGAGATGCGATATCGCGTTTTAAAAATCATAAGAACTCTATTGCTACGATACGTAGACATCTGCAAACGCTAATTCCTTGCAAGGAAGTGTCGCATTTACATTCATTTGAAGTGTAGACGAGGAATACATAACACTTCGCAAATCATATTATACCTTACCATGAAACATAGAAATGAGATGCGATATCGCCTTTTAAGAATCATAAGAACTATATTGCTACGATACGTAGACATCTGCAAACGCTATTTCCTTGCAGGGAAGTGTCTCATTTACATTCATTTGAAGTGTAGACGAGGAATACATAACACTTCGCAAATCATATTATATCTTACCATGAAATATAGAAACGAGATGCGATATCGCGTTTTAAGAAGCATTAGAACTCTATCGCTACGGTAGGTAGACGTTTGCAAACGCTATTTCCTTGCAAGGAAGTGTCGCATTTACATTTATTTGAAGTGTAGACGAGGAATACATGACACTTCGCAAATCATATTATATCTTACCATGAAACATAGAAATGAGATGCGATATCGCGTTTTAAAAATCATAAGAAATCTATTGCTACGATACGTAGACATCTGCAAACGCTAATTCCTTGCAAGGAAGTGTCGCATTTACATTCATTTGAAGTGTAGACGAGGAATACATGACACTTCGCAAATCATATTATATCTTACCATGAAACATAGAAATGAGATGCGAAATCGCGTTTTAAGAAGCATTAGAAATCTATTGCTACGATACATAGACATCTGCAAACGCTATTTCCTTGCAAGGAAGTGTCGCATTTACATTCATTTGAAGTGTAGACGAGGAATACATAACACTTCGCAAATCATATTATATCTTACCATGAAACATAGAAATGAGATGCGATATCGCGTTTTAAGAATCATAAGAACTCTATTGCTACGATACGTAGACATCTGCAAACGCTATTTCCTTGCAAGGAAGTGTCGCATTTACATTCATATGAATCGTAGACGAGGAATGCATAACACTTCGCAATGAATATTATATCTTATCATGAAACATAGATATGAGATGCAATATCTCGTTTTAAGAAGCATTTGAACTCTATTGCTTCGATACGTAGACATCTGCAAACGCTATTTCCTTGCAAGGAAGTGTCGCATTTA